>NW_025862266.1:180198-221084 GCF_002878395.1 Capsicum annuum
ACAATACATTTATTCAAAAATTTTACATCACTAGGATTCTTCAGAATTTATAAACATTTGAGAACCTGAGAAGCAGGGTGTCCAAGTCTTTGGTGCCATAAGCTACAACTAGAAGTCGAGACATCTGCAATGAACTGAAAGGTTTTTTATTCCTACTGATTATTATCTCCTACCCAACCACCTTTAAGGACATATAGTCCACCCTGTTGTCTACCAATTCCCCTTACCTTGCCATTGAAGAGGTTCAGAAAGATACATAAATACAAAAAAGGACACAAAGAATGAAAGTGCCTTGGTTATCTTAGCAATAGAAAAAAAATAGAGTTTGAAGTCTGGAATAAGTAGAACATCTTTGATCACATCATCTGTAAAAATGAAGGCTACTTTAGTATATGAGATTGTCACTTCATTATCTGCTGGGAATTGAAACTTGTCCAAATATTTAGAGTATAATCTGGTACTACTTTCGAATAACTGTCTATGTACAAACACATGATGTGTAGCACCTGAGTCTACAATCCAATTGTTAGGAAAGGCTTTGGATAAAAAAACAAGTAGTAATACCTGTCATATTTACTTGTTTCATATATTTGGTATCCTTGCTCATCATGGTCATAATCTGAGAGTACTACTCCTTAGTGAATATGTTAGGATTGGCCAGTGGTACACGAGTCACTTTATGACTAGAACTAGCAGCATCAACTTGGCTAGCTACCATAGTTGGACCTGAGAAGACTTGTTACCAGTGTTGACAAAGTTGTTACCACCATTGCGTGTGGAAAAGCTGTTGCTGCCAGTGTTCTATAATCTGAAGTTAGAATTGTAGCCTTGTTTCTTCTTATTCTTCCAGTCATTTGGATAACGTACCAACTTATCACAAGTTTCTTTGATATGACCTAAGAGATGGCAATATTCACATTTTCTATCTTTATAGTTAGTGTTGCCTTGTCCAAACCTATTATTTTGATTTTCTTGCATAGAAAGTGGTTCTGATCTGTCATTCAAAGTCATCATACAAGCTGAAAGTTGGATTTCATCCTCTATAAGCGTAGCATAGGCTTGATTAAAAGTAGGAATCACTCGTTTGAGCAATATCTCTCTTCTAGCTTGATGATAAAACTCATTTAGGCCACTTAAAATTGTAAAAGTCTAAGTTGACACATATGATCTGAGTACTTTCTAGACATAGGGAAATCACAACTAGGATTTGGTACTAGTACATCATACTAACTCCATAAACTCTTCAATTTGGTAAAATAAGATGAGATTGAATCTGTACCTTTAGAGTGCATATTTATTTCACGATGCAGTTGATATATATACATACGATTCACTATGTCATATCTCTCCTTCAAATCTTACTAAAATTCTGAAGCATTCATGGCATAAACAATTCTAAAAAATAGAATTTCACTCACAGTGTTCATGATCCAGGAAAGCACAATGGCATTACATGTTTCCCACTGCTTATGAAGCTCCTCTCTATACAACTTTTTACTGTAGGTTCTAGTGACAAATCCAAACTTTCTCTTCCCTAAGAGAGCAATACTGTAACACCCCAAAATCTGATCTCGAAATGTCACACGGTACTCACGGCTACGAGTAAAATCAAGCTAACCCTTTGAGTCTACTACTAAGTCTGAACCTTACTTCAAGATCATCTAATCAAGGAATAGTACTGTATAATAACAAAAAATAAACTGAATAAACTATAGTTAATGTCTAAACAACAAATACTGAAAGTCTGTAAATAAACTCATAGTCCAACAAGCCTCTACTACTAACAAAGAACTAGAGAGCCATTGGGATAGACCCCCAACTGACTCAAACTAAACTAAAAATGTTAACTTAAATACTATAAAAGTTGGGAATTTGAATAAGTAGGCCCTCAAATCATGAGGAATCACCAACTGTGGAAGCGTAGATAAAGATGCTCGAACTACTCACGCTGTTGATACTTACCACCTGAACCTACATTATATGATAATGTAGCATATAGACATATATATGGATCAACACTTTGAGAATGTACTGAGTATATGGGGGTGAAATACATGAGTAAACATCATCATATTTAGAAAGTAAATGTATGTTGTAACGGCCCGCAATTCGGGCTACAATGTAGACCATAATTTTGATGCGTTGTTAATCCCAAAGCCATAAAATCCTATGCCAATACGGCATGTTAATTATTGTGTAGCATATTAATCCACTCAATCTTGAATTTATACTATAGAGGTCCTTCAACTCAAGGACGAGTTGAAACTATTTCAATCGACTATGTTTTACTGGATGTGATAAAGTGTCTCAGCTTCCATCGACCATAACCCTCTGTATATTTTGAATTAGGAAGCCTACTATGTGTCAAATGATAGTTATTCGAGTTATCTTTCCAACGATACCAATTTGGCTAAAATCCGACAACCGAGCAAGAAGTTATGGCCCTTCAAAGTGATAAGCATCGCCTAACCAATCTTCCATGGCCATTGGAAAGCATAGGCAATAGCCTAGGCGGCGCCTATATAAACATAGGTGATAGCCTAGGAAGAGCCTATGTAAACATAGGTGATATCCTAGGCGGCGCCTATGTGAACATAGTCAATGGGATGGGTGGCTCCTATGTAATGAAATCTAGTGACTTAAACACTCCGTGTTGGGGACAAAGTGGTCTTTTTCCACCCTTAATTAGCCCTAAAACACGAAATTCAGTTCGAAGGACCCCAAAATACATCTACATTCATCAAAATTGCTCAAAGATTCTCCTTAGGGTTTCAAAATAAAAACCCAAATAGTTCAAGATTCGACCGTAGGTTTTCAAAGATAATTACATATTTGGAATCACCAATCTTCAAGCTTCAAGAAACATCTATTATCCTTGGAAATAGGGGTACGTGAGGTTATCCTAAAATCTCATGGGTGTAGATTTTATGAACATGCATGTTTTTAAATGGGGGTTTTTAATCAAATGCTAATAACTTGTTTTTAATATGATTTCTAAGTCATTTTCTTTATGTCATGGGAATTGTTTGCCTATATACTTTAATGGTTGAAACCATGCATATGTGATTTGATATTTTCCATGGAAGTTTGATAAATATAAATGATAAATTGTTTTCAAATTCCCATGATAATGTTTCGATACTCCATATTATATTGTGATCAACAAAAGAGAGCATGAATTTGAAATAAATATTGTCCACCACTTGTAAATGATGAAGCACCATAGGTTTTACATGATTATTTATATGTGGATGTATATTGATGACATTTAAGTCAGGTATGAAGATATCCTACAGAATATGATATCTGATTAAATAAGATAAAATTTGAATGCATTGATTTTACATAAGAAAGATGGATGCCCGAAGAAGGCATTTGAGACATAAGGGCTCATCGCTAGAAAACATGTTTGCTGACATGGAATATTGGTACCAGGCTAAGTGATCTTGTGTACTTGACTTCATGTTATTCCCAAATTGGGACTATATGTAGGAGTCCGGTCTAAGTGATCTTAGGCACTACCATTGGGTCGAGACACCATGCTATGTGATCTTGTGTGTCTTTCCCTCACTTATACTCTAATCTCGGTAAAAACCGAGGTTAGATAGTTGGTGTAAATTATGTAGGGTATTCCACCTTGCTCAGTTACATTTCATAGATGTTGAGAAACTATTGCATTACACCCATGTGTTTTTAAATGATTTGATAGGAAATTGCTTTATAATGGCTCTCAACTATATATTGTAAGAATATTATGTTTTGTTTTGATATCTCTGTGTGCCAGTACTTTTGTGCTAACCCTCTCCCTTCTCCAACCTCTCAGGTTCAGAGGCCCAGTTTAGGGGTCAAGAGAATCAGTAGATCATTCAGACAGAGCTGTAGAGACAAGTGGTGAGCCTTCTATGTTTCGGAAGGTCTTATGTCCTACAGTCTTTTTATCTTATATTTAGTTTTACTGGGGGCCTTGTCCCAGTTTATAGACTCAATCATTTGTTAGAGATTTTCGCAGACAGTTGTTTACAGGTTAATTGATGTTGAGGGAGCCTTCTCTACCCGTTATTGGTTCTTTTCATAATTATGACCATGTTTCCAAATTATTATGTTTTTCTGCATTACTTTGATCATATGAATTAGGTGCATGATTACCAGATAGATAAGGGTGTTTCGGGCCTCAATAGTTTGAAATTCTCGTTATGGCCAGGGCCTGGTTCATGTCATGAAAAGCTTGGTATCAAAGTGCGGTTCATGGTCCTAGGGCGTCTGCAAAATCGCATCAGGTAGAGTCTTATTTATGGGTGTGTACCATGCCAAACTTATAAGGAGGAGGCTGCTAGGCGTTTAGGAAATGTCTCCCTTCTTTGAGATTTAGCTCGTGCTTCAGAGTCTGAATTGTCCCCTAATTAATGATCACTTGTGTTTTAGAAACACAGTGATGCCTCCCTGTCGTATTATCGATCAGAATGCTTAGGCAGATGAGGTCTATCCCAGCCATGGGATGTGGACCCGTAATAGGGCTCACACTCCAGAATTTATCCCTACTCTGGGAGTCCCTCCAGTCCTGACCATTCCACCTCGGGCTCTGCGGACTAATGCCAAACATGCCTCAACTGCTCAGGGAGATATTTCAAATGCAGAATTCAGATGGTCCATTCATATGCTGACACAATTGGTAGATAACCAGGCTCAACGATCGAAAGGTGTTGGGTCTGTATCTGTTATGTTTGAGGCTACTAGAGTCAGACATTTCATGAAGATGAACCCACCTAAATTCACTGGCACCAAGGTGGAGGAAGATCTATAGGTTTTCGTGGATAAGAGAGAAAGGATCTTTTAGGTAATGCATGTGGATTAGGTTGAAAGGGTGGAGCTAGCACCTATCAGCTCAAGGATGTTGTGAATCAGTGGTATGTCAACTGAGAAGATGAAAATGGTGAAAGTGTTGAGCCCACAGTTTAGGGCACATTTTTGGAAGCTTTCTTTGATTGATTCTTTCCACTGGAGTTGAGGGAGACCAAAGCGAAAGAGTTTATGAATCTGAAGCAGGACGGTATGAGTGTCCAGGAGTACACTTTGAAATTTAATGAACTAGCCCGCTATGCATCAGAGTTGACTAGTAATATGAGAGCCCAGATGAGTAAATTTGCATCTGGCCTTGCTGATAACCTGGTGCTTGAGTGCCAAGGGGCTATGTCGAATAAGGAGTTAGACTTTGCTCGACTGACCGTTCGTATGTAGTAGATGGAAGAGAAGAAGAAAAAGATTTCTGAATCTAGAAAGAAAGATAGTTAGGCTAAGAGAGCTAGATCTTCAGACCAGCACTAGAGTCATCCACAGAGTGGTAAGTGGGGTAATAAGTGGTCAAAGAAGAAGAAGTTTTTGAATAATGCACAGTCACCAGCCAGCGCCCCAGCACCCAGACCACCGACAGACAGACAAACTTAGAGTTTTCAGAATCCTTATAGGTCCAAAGCTCTAGGTACACAGTCTTAGGGAAGTGTGGCCCACCGGTGTCATACTTATCTGTGGTGTAAGGTTTGCGGAAGGAATCATCTAAGAAAGTGCTTGTTTGAAGGGATAAACTGCTATACTTGTGGCAAAGTGGGTCAACTTCAGAGAGATTATCCTTCAACTGGAGTAAATACGGGGGGGGGGGGGGGGGGGGGGTAGGGGGCTAAGTCCAAAGCCGCCTCCACAGATCCTTTTCCTAAGGGTTCCTCTTCAGTTGTCGGAAGCAGTCGCAACCAGTTATATTCTTTGACTATCCACCAGTAGGCGAAAGCTTCACCAGATGTTGTCACCGGTATGTTACAAATATTTTCTCATGATATTTTTGTATTGCTTGATCCCGGGTTTACTTTATCTTATGTGACCCCTTATGTGGCTACTTGTTTTGGGTTTGAGCTCGAAGTTATTGTAGAACCCTTCTCTGTTTCTACTCCTGTAGGTGATTCTGTTGTTGCTATAAGGGTATATAGAAATTGTGTCGTGTCTATTCATAGCAGGGAAACTGTGGCAGACCTTATAGAAGTGGATATGATAGATTTTTATGCCATCCTTGGGATGGACTGGATCCATTCGTGTTATGCCACCCTTGATTGTAGAACCCAAAAGGTCATTTTTTCTTTTCCGAATAAGACACCAATTGTATGGGCAGGGAGTTCGGTGAAATCTTGAGGTCACTTTATCTCTTATCTTAGAGCACGGAAGCTTATCTCCAAAGGTTGTATGTATCATCTAATCCGAGTAAAAGATTCAAAAGTTGGAAACCTACCTCTGCAGCCAGTCCCTGTAGTGAGCAAATTATCAGAAGTCTTTCCCGAAGATCTCCCAGGGATACCCCCTAAAAGGGAGATAGATTTTGGCATTGATGTGTTTCCAGACACATGTCCAATTTCTATTCTGCCATATAGAATGGCTCCCGTGGAACTAAAGAAGGTAAAAGAACAGCTTGTAGACCTCCTATACAAAGGTTTTATTCGTCCTTGTGTTCCCCCATGGGGTGCACCCATGCTCTTCGTGCGAAAGAAGGATGGGTCCCTTCGGATGTGCATAGACTACCGTTAGTTGAATAACATCATGATTAAAAATAAATATCCTCTTCCTAGGATTGATGAACTTTTTGACCAGCTTCAGGGTGCCAAGTGTTTTTCAAAAATAGACCTTCGTTTGGGTTATCATTAGTTGAAAGTTAGGGAGTCAGACATACCCAAGACAGCCTTCCGGACCTGATGCTGTCACTATGAATTTCTAGTCATGTCCTTCGGGTTAACTAACACCCCTGCAACCTTCAGTGATCTCATAAATAGAGTGTTTTGTCAGTTTCTTGACTTGTTCGTCATTGTATTTATTGATGATATTCTGATCTATTCTAAGAGTAAAGAGGATCACGCAAATCACCTCCAAATTATTTTCAGAACCTTAAGGATCATCAGCTGTGTGCCAAATTTTCTAAGTGTGAATTTTTGTTAGACACTATTGCCTTCCTGGGGCATATTGTGTCCAGTGACGGGATAAGAGTGGATCCCCATAAAGTTGAAGCAGTAAGAAAATGGCCTAGACCCATGACTCCAACCAATATTCGGAGCTTCTTGGGTTTGGCGGGGTATTACAGAAGGTTCGTAGGCAGTTTTTATTCCATAGCTACTCCGCTTACTAAAATAACTCAGAAAAAGATGAATTTTGTATGGTCTGACTCGTGTGAAAATAGTTTTGAGAAATTGAAGGACAAGCTGACTACTGCTCCTATTTTGACCCTTCCCGAGGGTGTAGATAATTTTGTGGTTTATTATGATGCGTCCCGTTTGGGACTTGGTTATGTATTGATGCAGCGTGGTAAGGTGATAGCTTATGCATCTAGGCTTGGAGTTAGCAGCCGTGGTGTTTGCACTTAGAATCTGGAGGCACTATCTCTATGGAGTGCATGTTGACATTTATACTGACCATAAGAGTTTACAGTATGTTTTCTTACAAAAAAAACTGAACCTCAAGCAGAGGCGTTAGATGGAGCTTTTGAAAGACTACGATATGAGTCTGCATTACCATCCGAGCAAGGAAAATATTATAGCGACACCCTCAGCAGGTTGTCTATGGGCAGCCTTTCTCATGTAGAAGAAGGAAAGAATGAGATAGTGAAGGATATTCACCGCCTTGCAAATCTAGGAATACGACTCTTATATTTCAAAGATAGAGGGGTGATTGTTCATGAGTTAGCTAATTTATCTCTTTGTGATGAAGTAAAGGAGAACCAGGTTGAAGATCCCATCTTGATGTAAATCAAGAAAGATGTGGGTCAATAAAAGGTTATGTCGTTTGAAATTGGTGGATATGGTATTCTGAGATTTCAGGGTAGGTTGTGCATTCCGAATGTCGATGGGCTATGGTAAAGAATCCTTAATGAGGAACGTACTTCGAGGTATGTCATTCACCCAGGCTCTACTAAGATGCACCATGATCTGAAAACCTTCTATTGGTGAAATAACATGAAACGTGATGTAGCTGATTTTGTGTCCAAGTGTTTGAACTATCAACAAGTGAAGGTAGAACACATGAGGCCAGGTGGTACTTCCCAAGAGATAGCCCTGCCTTTATGGAAGTGGGAGATAATAAACATGGACTTCATTACAGGACTTCCAAGATCCCAAAATCAGTATAATTCTATATGGATGATTGTAGATCAGTTGACCAAGTCAACCCACTTTTTGCCTGTGAGGACTAACTATTTGGCAGAGGTTTATGCTAAGATTTACATTGAGGAGATAGTTAGATTTCATGGGGCACTAGAGTCCATTATATTCGATAGAGGTACGCAGTTTTCATCTCAGTTTTGGAGATCCTTTCAGAATGGTTTAGGTACACAAGTGAATTTGAGCACAAGCTTCCACCCTCAGAAAGATGGACAAGCTGAGCGTACCATTCATTCCCTCGAAGATATGTTGAGGGCATGCATCATTCATTTCAAAGGTAGTTGGGTAGATCACCTATCAATGGTTGAATTTGCTTACAATAATAGCTGCCATGCCAGCATCAAGATGGCTCCTTTTGAGGCTTTGTATGAGAGGAGATGTAGGTCTCTGATAGATGGTATGAAGTGGGTGAGACTTAGTTGTATGGGCCTGATCTTGTTCATCAGGCGATGGATAAAGTGAAGATCATTAGAGAATGACTCAAGACTGCTCAGAGTCGTCAGAAGTCCTATGCCGATGTTCGGAGAAGAGAACTAGAGTTTGAAATTGGTGATTGGGTGTTTCTCAAGGTTTTTCCTATGAAAGGAGTTATGCGGTTTGGAAAAAGGGGTAAATTGAGCCCTCTTTATATAGGGCCATATAAGATTTTGAAAAAAATTAGTACAGTTGCATATGAGTTAGAATTGCTTGAAAGTTTGGGTTCTATTCATCCGGTATTCCATGTATCCATGTTGAAGAAATGCATTGGGGATCATTCTATAGTATTGCCAGTAGAGGGTATAAAAGTGATAGAATCCTTGTCTTACAAAGAAGAGCCCATTGAAATGTTAGATCACCAAGTTCAAAAGATGATGTGCAAAGAGATAGCCCCAGTAAAGGTACTGTGGAAGAGTCAGAAAGTTGAAGAAGCAACTTGGGAGTCAGAAGATGACATGAGAATTAGATATCCCAATTTGTTTGCTTTGATGGAGGAGGAGACAAAAAGTACTATTCCTATCTTATCTTTCCTAGTCCTTTATTATGCTTAAAATCATGTCTGCATATGTCCCGCATCATCATTCCAGGATGAATGATCCTAAGGGAGGATAATGTAACGCCTTGCAATTCGGGATACAATATAGGCTATGATTTCGATGCATTATTAATCCCAAAGCCATAAAATCCTATGACAATATGGCATGTTAATTATTGTTAGCACGTGAATCCACTCAATCTTGAATTTAGACCATAGAGGTCCTTCAACTCAAGGACGAGTTAAAACTATTTCGATCGACTAAGTTTTAGTGGATTTTGTAAAGTCTATCAGCTTTCATCGACCATAACACTCTGTAATGTCGAAATAGGATGCCTAAAATATGTCAAATGATAGTTATTAGAGTTATCTTTCCAATGATACCAATTTAGCTAAAATCCGACACCCGAGCAAGAAGTTATGGCCCTTTAAAGTGATAAGCGTCACCTAACCAATCGCCCATGGCCATTGGAAAGCATAGGCAATAGCCTAGGCGGCGCCTATGTAAACACATGCGAAAGCCTAGGCGGCACCTATGTAAACATAGCCGATATCCTAGGCGGCACCTATGTGAACATAGGCAATGGGATGGGTGGCGCCTATGTAAAGAAATCTAGTGATTTAAACTCTTTGTGTTGGGACAAAGTGGTCCTTTTCCACTCTTACTTAGCCCTAAAACACAAAATTCAGTTCCAAGGACCCCAAAATACATCTTCATTCATCAAAAGTGCTCAAATATTCTCCTTAGGGTTTCAAAATAAAAACCCAAATTGTTCAAGATTCGACCGTAGGTTTTCAAAGATAATTACATATTTGGAATAACCAATCCGCAAGCTTCAAGAAACATCTATTATCCTTGGAAATAGAGGTACGTGGGGTTATCCTAAAATCTCATGGGTGTAGATTTTATGAACATGCATGTTTTTAAATGGGGGTTTTTAGTCAAATGCTAATAACTCTCTTTCAATATGATTTCTAAGTCATTTTCTTTATGATTTCTAAGTCATTTTCTTTATATCATTTTCTCTATGAAGTACAAAAACACCCTCAACACAAGATCAAAGTAATCTTTCTAAGAAGTGTGTTTTATTTTTCAGAAATTAAGATAAAACAGTAATATAAAGCCAAGTCCCCCAACTTCACAGAATGTCCTTAAGGAACAAATCCCCTCACTGTACCCAAGGTTTTGAAACCTTCCTCCCAGGGTAAAATGACTTTTAATCCAACTATAGTGGTACATCAAATAATTGGATTCGTTGAACTCACTCAACGATTTGATTGATCACAAAGAAAGTTTTGAAGACAAGAAGAGTTTTTATTTCAGAAATATTTTCATTCATTTCTAAAGTTGTGGATGAAAGCAGGTTTATATAGCCATCAGATGCCTCTTCTAAAAGGTGGAAATGGTTCACTTAAAAGGTCTATCCTTTTAAAGAGTCATGTCTGTTTATTCAAAATATTGTGTCTTTTTCTGAACAGATACAACTATCTAAATAGTCACTCCTTTTTCAAAATAATATGTCTTTTTCTCAAATGTTGTATCCCTTCATTTTCCATTCACACCCTTTTAGTACATATTGAACCCAGCAATCCCCCACATGAATGGGGAATGCCTATTTTTTCATAAAATTTTACGGACAAGTATGCGATCATCAAGCAAAGACTGATTGCATCTGGATAAGTAGGTTTCCCTTTAAACTTTTTGTAGTGAACATGCATCGGATGCACTCGGTCCATCGGTAGATTTGATATCTTTGAACCGTCGAGCTTTAATGTAAACCTAGACAACATATGTCACATAATCAGCCTTTTACCATTTATGGTTCTCACGGTTTTGTTCTTTTCATCCATGAACACGTCCTGGATTTATGAGAGCTTAGAGAATAGGTCTTTACTAACATTCTCCTTGAAGCGGATTCCATATCGCCCTCACATAGGTGATTTCTAAACTTTCAATCCCATAGATTAAACTATTTGGTCAAATCTGCCAAATTTATCTAATCGTTAAAAGATTTCTCACCTTAAGTTTTATTCCTGTTCAGTAAATATTGTCTACATCATGAGAATGGATTAGTATTTTGACAATGTTAAAACTATTAGATACAACTTTGTTGATCCCTTATAACTTAGTTTTTGGGATCTCCAGTCTGCTAGGTAGAGTTACTGCCATGCTGACTTGTCCTAGGCCTTAAACTCATTTCCTTGGATATCCTTTTACGCTCCTTCTCTAGATAGATCTTTTGTAAGTGGATCCAATATATTATCATTTGAATTTACATAGTCAACAGTGATAATTCCACTAGAGAGAAGTTCCCTAACGGTATTATATCTCCGTCGTATGTGACGAGATTTACCATTGTACATCATACTCTCTGCCCTACCTATTACCGCTTGGCTAACACAGTGTATACATACTGGTGAAACTGGTTTGGGCTAATAAGGAATATCTTCCAAGAAATTTCAGAGCCATTCTGCTTCTTCATCAGTTTTTTCCAATGCGATGAATTTAAATTCCATTGTAGAGCAAGCAATACAAGTCTGTTTGGATGATTTCCAAGAGACTGCTCCTCCACCGATAGTAAATATATATCCAATTGTGGACTTTACTTCATTCGACCTGGTGATCCAATTTGCATCACTATATCTTTCAAGTACCTCGGGATATTTATTATAATGTAAAGCATAGTCTTGAGTGTATTTAAGATACCTAAAAACTCTTTTTATTGTCATCCAATGAATTTTGGTGGGATTACTCGTGTACTGACTCAGCTTACCGTGTACAATTCATTATATACATTAAACATCTCAATACTCTTGCGTACTCCAATTGTGAGTTACTTTTACTTTCACTCTTTTGAAGTGTAAAGCTCACATCTAAAAGAGTCTTGGAAATACCAAATTCCATAACTTGAATTTGTCAAGTACATTTTTGATATAATGAGACTGTGACAATACCAACCCTTGTGGAGTTCTATGGATTCTTATGCCTAAGATCACATCCGCAACTCCATGTTCTTTCATATCAAACTTGCTCTCAAGCATTTATTTCGTTACATTTATGTCAGAAATGTCTCTACTGATGATCAACATATCATCCACATATAAACAAAAAATGACTTGGTGATTTCATGTGTATTTAATGTAAACACATTTATCACATTCATTTATCTTAAACCCGTTTGTCAACATGGTTTGGTCAAACTTTGTATGCCATTGTTTAAGTGCTTTCTTTAGTCCATACAATAACTTAATAAGTTTACACACCTTATTCTCCTTTCCAGGAACCACAAAACACTCAGGCTGTTCGATGTAAATTTTTTCCTCCAATTCTCCATTTAGGAATGCAGTTTTTACATCCATTTGATGTATTTCGAGATCATATATCGCCGCCAAGGTAATTAACATTCAAATTGATGTTATCCTTATTACTAATGAGTATGTATCAAAGTAATCAAGGTCTTCTTTCTGTTTGAAGCCTTTTACTATAAGTCTTGCCATGTATTTTTCAATAGTACCATCCGTTTTTATCTTTCTTTTGAAGATCCATTTAGAACCTAAAGGTTTATTTTTGGAAGGAAAATCAACTAATTCCCATGTATGGTTTCTTAAGATTGAATCAATCTCACTATTGACTGCCTCTTTTCAAAATGATGAGTCTGATGACGACATCACTTTTTAAAATATTTGAGGCTCATTTTCTAAGAGAAAAGTTATAAAATCTGATCAAAACGTAGTAGAAGTTCTTAGACGTGTACTGCGTCTTGTATTCTCTTCATTATGTACATTCTTACTTGGTTTATCTCGAGTTCTTTTAGACCCTCCATGAGACTATTCATGTCTAGATTTATACCGATAAATATTTTCGAAGAATTCAGCATTATCTGATTCAATTACCATATTTTCATTCATATCCAAATGTTCAAATTTATGAACAAAAAATTGAGATGGTTTACTGCTTTTAGCATATCCTATGAACACGCAGTCCAAAGTCTTAGGTCCTATCTTAACCCTCTTAGGCAGACGAACTTGGACTTTGGCTAGACAACCACACACTTTGAAATATTTCAAGTTAGGTTTCCTTCCTTTCCATTTATCATAAATAATTGATTGTGCCTTACTATGGGGAACTCTATTAAATATACGATTGACTGTAAGTATAGCCTCCCCCCACAAGTTTTGCGGTAAACTGAAAATTATAAGTAAGACATTCATCATTTCCTTCAAAGTTTGCTTTTTTCATTCCGCAATTCCATTAGATTGAGGTAAATACGAAGTCATATTTTGATGGAGAATTCCATTCTCTACACATATTTCGGTGAAGGAGATTCATATTCTCCATTCCTATCACTTCTTATCGTTTTTATCTTTTTATCTAACTATTTTTCAACTTCAATTTTATATTTCCTAAATGCATCTATTGCTTCATCCTTACTATTTAGCAAATATACATAACAATATCTAGTGCAATCGTCAATAAAAGATATAAAATACTTTTTTCCACTACGTGATGGTGTTGACTTCATATCACAAATTTCAGTGTGTAGTAAGTCTAAAGGATTGGAATTCCATTCAATAGACTTATAAGGATGCTTTGCATACTTTGATTTCACACACGTTTGACACTTTGATTTATTGCACTCAAAGTTTGGCAAAACTTCTAAGTTAATCAGTTTTCGTAACATTTTGTAATTAACATGGCCTAAACGTTCATGCCATAAATCATAAGACTCAAGCAAATAAGAAAAATTTGAACTTTTATTTATTTCAACATTCATTACATTCATCTTATAAAGGTTCTCGGTGAGATAGCCTTTTCCTACATACATTTATCCTTTGCTAATTATAATTTTTTCAGAAATGGTTACACATTTGAATCCGTTCTTGTCTAGAAGTGAAACAAAAATTAAATTCCTATGTAACTCCGGAACATACAAGACATTGTTAAGTGTCAAGACCTTTCCTGAAGTCATTTTCAAGCATATTTTTCCTGTTCCTTCTACCTTAACAGTAGTGAAGTTAGCCATGTAGATCATTTCTTCTACTTAAGCATGAGCGAATGAAGAAAATAACTCTTTGTTGGCACATACATGGTAGGTGGCACCAGAATTCATCGACCATTCGTGAGGATCCAAGTTGCAATCTGAGAACATAGCACACAGATCATCGCATTCTTTGTTGGATTCAGTCATATTTGCTTGATCCTTTTTCTTGCCTTTCTTCGGGGTTTGACAATCCGTGGACTTGTGACCAATCTTACCACTAATGAAGCATTTTCCCTTGAATTTTTTCTTGGGTTGATTGCTTCCTTGTTCAACTTTCTTCCTTTTCTTAGAATTGTTTTGGTCATCTTCCACTATATGTGCTCCAATAATAGCAGAATTCCCTTTTGACCTTCTCTCGGTAGCTTTATTATTCTCTTCAATACGCAGTCGGACAATAAGATCTTCGATAATCATCTTTTTGCATTTATGCTTCAATTAGTTTTTGAAGTCTTTCCTCATTAGTGGTAACTTCTCAATTATCACTGCTACTTGAAAAACATCATTCACAATTAAACCTACAAAACAATTTATGTGAGTATGAAGAACCTTTTTAATTTGTTCAACTAAGGTATTTTTCAAAGATATACCTTCCGCTAGAAGATAGTGGATGATAACTTGCAATTCCTGCACTTGAGAGACAACCAATTTACTACCTATCATTTTAAAGTATAGGAACCTTGCAACAAAGAATTTCTTAATTCCCGCATCCTATGTCTTATATTTTCGTTCTAGTACCCTCCATAGTTCTTTCGATGTCTTATTTCTATTGTTAACATTGTAAAGGTCGTTTTGGAGCCCACTCACTATATAATTCCTGCAAAGGAAATCCGAGTACTTGCAAGCTTCAACAATCATGAAATGCTCTTTGTTTGAGGTTCCCTCGAGCACCTCAGGAGTATCTTTACTAGTGAACTTTTGAAGGCATAGTGTTGAGGTAAAAGAACATCTTTTGCTGCCATCGCTTAAAGTCAATGCCCACAAATTTCTCGGGCTTCTCCGTAGGTGCCAATGGTTGCGGAGTATTTGCTTGACTTGTTAAGACAATGCTAGTTTCCCTTACACTCATAGCCGCATCTTCCATTTGACTTTTATAAGTCATTTTTCCTGTCACCACAAGACAATAAAATTTAGTATTTTCAGAATACTACTTATTAACAAGTTGCAATAACTTAAACACCTCTTGTTTCTAGTTAACAATGAAGTTTTTATGACTTTCAATTGTCAACCGAGTGATCCTTAACTTGTGATGAAGATTTTATGTTTTCAAATCACTTGTCAAGTTCAAACAGAGTAGAAAGCTTAAAGCTTTAATCTCCAAAAACAAGCAATACCGATTATGCAAAGGTTTATTCCTTATAAAACAAGAACACTATGAAGTACAAAAACACCCTCAACCCAAGATCAAAGTGATCTTTCTAAGAAGTGTGTTTTATTTTTTAAGAAAGTAAGATGAAACAAAGATATAAAGGAAAGTTCCTTGACTTCATGGGGTGTCCTGAAGGAATAATTCCCCTCACTTTACCCGAGTTTTAGGAATCTTTCTCCCATGATAAAATGACTTCAATCCAACTATAGTGGCACCTCAAATAACTGGATTCGTCGAACTCACTCAACAATTTGATTGATCACAAAGAATGTTTTGAAGACAAGAGGGGTTTTTATTTTAGAAAATTTTTCATTCATTTCTAAACCTGTGGATGAAAGCAGGTTTATATAGCCATCAGATGCCTCTTCTGAAAGGTGGCGATGGTTCACTTAAAAGATGTATCCTTTGGAAGATTCATGTCGGTTCATTCGAAACATCATGTCTTTTTTTGAGCAGACACAACTATCTGAATAGTCATGTCCCTCCATTTTCCATTCAAACCCTTTTCATACATATTGAACCCAACAAGTGTTAGCAATATGAGTGTTTTCACTTTCCAGCATGTAAAGTCCGCTGCTTCCTTGGTGGTGGTTCCCCCGACTTTAGCTGAGGATTAAGCAGTGGAAACAAGCAGGAAACATATCTGATCAAGGAAGAAGAGGGAGCTCGAGTGGTCATTTTTTGTTATCTGCACATTGATGCATCTTACATCACCATCCCTCTTCAACCATTGGTTAAAGCTCTACCTCTTTTCGAATCACTCCAAAAATATTTTTCTTCGTTCAAGTATTTGTGTCATATGCACATTGAAGCATCTTATTTCCATCCGTCATCTTCAATAATAGGTTCAAGCTCTACTTCTTCGGTAATCACTCCAAGAATTCTTTTAATGATTCCATCTTTCGAGCAATCATGTGCTTTGTGATGTCTTCATGAAGTATTTTAGCCTTATGTAGCTCCACAATTGTAAGCTTTTTAAGAATTTCTCTTTAAGATTTTTGCATTCTTCTTTTGAAATCTCACCATGTGTGAAACATATACAAGCAAGCATCACCGGCCATATTATATACTTGAAAAAACTTGATCCCTTTAATTTGTATAAGGATGAGGACGAACGAGACAAGGAGGAAAAATTGAATGAACAAGACATCGTTAATGACGTCCCAAATAACAATGACAATTAATTTTATTTTCCTTAATCTAAATTTTATGCAGTGTTGCCAGCATTATTGTTGATGTCGTTATTAATATTCTTTTTTTTTTTGAATTTCCCATCTAGTATTCGGTATATCTAATCATTAAATTTATGCAGTATTCCCAACATTATTGTTAGTATTAATATAATTATAATAATAATGAATTTTATATTCTTCTCCTTAAATACAACACTTTCAAAGAAAACGTATATTTACAAAATAAGAATACAATTTAATGAAGAAGATTCTAAAGTAATAATGGGTTGTTTGGCACGGGCATGGGATAGAAATGTTTATAATCATATATATGATATAACTTGTCTTATTATTATAATGTCATTATAACGTAAATGGTGTCCGGAATAAAATAATATCCTTGCATTTTTTCTCAAAATTATTGTTCCTTATCTCTCATATCAAACAATCTCTAAGATTCAAGAGTAGTGAGTACAAATGGTCAAAATTAAGTCAATAATCTTATTTATTTTTATTTTCTTACCATATAAAAATTCAATTTTAGTGTATAAAATAATACATACGAAGACTGAACAATAAGAAAAACTATATTCTATGTTAAAATTTAATTAAAAAAATATAAAACAATAAATACTATGTTGTAATTGTAAAACAAAATAATACACATACAAAACTTTTAAAATACCCCAAAGTAGCTCTAATTGCTGAGTTTGATATAAAATATCTAAGTAAGGGTGTGCATCGGTCGATTCGGTTCGGTTTATCGATTTTTGATTTTTAAATATGCTAACCAATAACCAAATCAATAAGATATTTTTTTATCGATTTTCGGTTTATCAATTGTTAGTTCTTAATGGTTCAATTTTCGGTTTAACCGATAAGAAAAATATTCATAAAATAGAAATAGTAGTAACTAACATGAAAAATAATCGAATCATAGTTGCAAACAAAAATTCTATATAATGTGTTTTAATCTACAATAATTTTCAAGTTTGAATTAAATATTGTTAGGAGAAATTAAGAGTTTGTATAATTGAAATAATAGGTTTGTTAATTTATAGAGATTAAAGAGAAATTAAGAGAAATATCTAACAAGATATATATATATATATATATATATATATATATATATATATATATATATATATATATATATTCTTATTGGGTTATCGGTTTACCCAATAACCCAATAAGAAAAAATCGAACCAAACTAATAACACAATAATTTTTTTTATAAAACCATAAACCCAATAACAATAAACCAATAACATTTTTATGGATTCGATTTATCGGTCGGTTCGATTTTGCACAGCCCGTTATCTAAGTATAAATAAAAAATACAAAACCACAAAATTATAGAAATAAAACAAAATAATCAAACAAAACATAAAACATGTACTTATAAATCTTGTGGCCTATCTGTAATACGCTAGCCTGTTTTGAACCTATTTGTAACCCCAAGTACTATCATAAATGATAATGTTAAGCTATTAGATTTGTAACTCTGTAATTGTATATGTAACATATTTCTTTTACCAAAGCAAAAAATAAAAAGAAGCATAAAGCATACCTCTATGTAGCAATGAAGGATTAATTAGATAGTTGGCACTAACTGGAGGAAATTTTTTCTGTTTATATTTTATTTTTGTGAAGAAAAGAAGTGGGGACTTCATCAAATAAATAAGGGGTGAGACAATAATGCTACTCCCAATATCTCATATTTAAGGAAACATGTGGGCGCATGTACGACATTTAGGTGTGGGTTCTGCACGATACACGTATTTTGTGTGCACGACACGCTAGACATCCTACATCACTTTTTTTAAATTTTCAATGCATATTATTTCCTGAGATTTTATCACGTGAAGTTTCTGTGCGTAGTGTTTTTTTAAATTTTGTACTTTTATCTTTTCAGTCTTGAGTTTTTGCCTAAAAGAAAATCTTTTGGTTTGAGTTTTTTGCTTTTGTTCAGAATATTAGTGGAAACTCAAATAAATAAGGAACTGCGATGATTAATGCGACTCTCAAAATCTTATATTTAAGGCAATGCCTGGGAACCTGCACGATATTCTAGGTGTGGGTCTCTATATAACACCCGATATTCTAGGTGTGCCATCACAAGATATGAATGATATGCTAGGCATCATGTATTACATACTTCTCCTTTTTCATTTTCCTATGCAAATTCATTTCTGAGGTTTCACATGAAATTTCAATGCTTAATTAGTGCTTTTACGTTTTTATCTTGACTGTTTCAGTGTTGAATTTAGTGCCTTTTTAGTTTGAGTTTTTTGCTAGAGAAATTTCTTTTCATTTGAGGCAACGCATGGGAACCCGCATGATATATACTCTAGGTGTGGGTCCCTGCACAACACACGATATTTTAGGTGCACCATGAAAAAACATTACCAACACACTAGGAATCATGTATTTTCTTTTTCAATTTGTTATGCATATTCATTCCCGAGGTTTCATGTGAATTTTCAAAGTTTAGTACTTTTCAGTTTTTATCTTGACCATTTCAGTCTTGAATTTAATGCTTTTTTAGTTTGAGTTTTTTGCTAGAGAAATTTTTTCATTGAGGCAACGCGTGGGAACTTGCACTTTAATCTAGATGTGAGTCTCTGTACAACACACGATATTCTAGGTGTACCATGACAAAACATGAACGATACATTAGGCATCATGTATTACTTTTCCTTTTTAAGTTTCCTAAGCATATTCATTTCCGAGCTTTCACGTGAATTTTTAATGCTAAGTTCTTTTTAGTTTTTATCTTGACCATTTCAGTCTTGAATTTAGTGCCTTTTTAGTATGAGTTTTTTGCTAGAGATTTTTTTTTCATTTGAGGCAATGCGTGGGATCCTGCACGATATTCTAGGTGTGGGTCCCTGCACAAAATACGATATTTTAGGTGTACCATGACAAAACATGAGAAACACACTAGAGTCATGTACCACTTTTCTTTTTTCAGTTTCCTATGCATATTTATTCTCAAGGTTTCATGTGAATTTTCAATGCTTAATGTTTTTCAGATTTTATCTTGACCATTTCAATCATGAATTTAGCGCTTTTTTCATTTGAGCCAATGCATGGGAACCTGTACGATATTTTAGGTGTGTGATGTGCTAGATTTTGGTAGCACATTTAAGACTTTTTAACTTGAAAAAATTGTAAGTTCTTAAGTAATTATTGCTGTTTTTGATGTTATTGCTTAAGATTTTGTAGGAAAATCAAGGATGGGAGGAAAACATAGGAAAGATAAACAAAATAAGTAAAATTTGGTACAAGTGAGCTGATATGAGTTTGAAGGTATTTCTTACAAGCCGTCAGAGATGTGGTAAGCTACCAGAGAAAAGGCGTCAGGAAGAATAGTGAAGAAGAGTTTCTGGATGAAGGTGACGACATTCTCAATATGTCGTCATAAGTGTGGTAAGCCATCAGAAGATTTCTTCAAGTAGGACAGAACATGGTGAAATAAGATGAAGGTCTGATGAAATTTTATACATGCTGTCACTCCTCTGGTAGGCAGTCGGAGAACATCGTCATATTGAGGCAGAACAGGTTAAGAAGGAACGACTTCTGACAACATATCTGAGATACCGTCCAAAGCCTGAGAGATCAACAAAAATATGCCATCACCTAAATCAGAGCCCAGCTGTGATTTTGTTAGTTTGTTACCTTTATTAGGCTTTAGTATAAATAGCAATTTTGAGGGTTTTTAAATTATCAAGTTTTCATTATTCAGAACAGGAACTTTGGAGAGAGAAATATGTACATTATTCTCTTTCACCAATTATTCTTAGTTTTCTTTCTTATCAACTATTCTTGGGTTTCTAACTTGGGATTTAATTGAAGAACTTGCTTGTTGTTCTCCATCTATACGTAAGTTGATTATTATCATCATGAATTCAACTTGTGATTTCTTTCATCAAATCATGAGCGGCTAATTCTATTGGCCGGGGTAATGGGATCCAAGGATTAGGGTTTGATATAATGCTAGGTGTTTAACGAATTCAAGGAGTAGTAGAACATCTTAAAATTCTGTGATTTTAATTGAAATCTAGTGCTTGCTAACATAAGATTATGCCTTAGGTTTTATTTGTTTCTAACGGAGAAATAGACTAGAGGATGGAAATTATCAACAGGGACTCGGAAGCTATCAACCTTCTATTTAATGATTAATATCATAACTGGATTAATCTACCTAAGATCACATCTGTTTAGATATAGATAAATTATCTAAGTTCGAGAGAATTAGATAATAAATTGTCTAATGAGGTCGAGAGATAAGTCAGATAGTATAGTCGTCAGGGATATTCTGCTTTTCCTACTTACTTTAAGAGTCTTAAGCAGTACCTAGTATCTATTAATTCCCGAAACCCACAATGAACATAACTCTGGTTTTCCTTTTATATTGATTACAAACATTAATACTAAAACCCCATTTTATATTTTTTGTAAGATATGTTTAAATTTAACTTGTAGCTATAATTTCAAACTAGTTGAATCACCACTCACATTGTTTCCTGTGGATTCAGCCCCGACTCCAACGTTGGCTAAATATATTGACGACGATCGCCTTACACTAGTTTGAGGTGTAAGTTGAGCGTTATCAAAATATGGCGCCGTTGCCGGGGAACAATTTGGTGTATTGAGTTGGTTTGAAATTTTACCTTATTTGCTTGAATTCTATCTTGTAAATATTTATTTGTGATTTCCTTTGTTTCATGTGTTAGGTAGATTTTCTTTATTTTTGCTTATTTCTTACT
This sequence comes from Capsicum annuum, assembly GCF_002878395.1. NCBI lineage: Eukaryota > Viridiplantae > Streptophyta > Magnoliopsida > Solanales > Solanaceae > Capsicum > Capsicum annuum. The sequence continues at coordinate 201,746 of NW_025862266.1, forward strand.
ATGACATCATAGAATGAATATGAGTTTGATGGTTGGAAATCTTATCTAGATGATCCATGTTCATTTTCTAATGGACCCCACTTTTGGCATGACTGTAGATATGCTCCCCGGAGATAGATGTGTGCACCATCTCCATCCTACCGGGAGTATAATTGTTCTTTATGTGGTGGTCAAGATGGACATTGGAGTGACTGCTAAAATTTTCCCTCCCCTTATTGCGCTAACCCAAGTTCTAGTTCTTCTTATGAGTATGATAGGTCTTATGGTCAAAAAAAGGAAGAACGCATCACTGGAAAGAGTGACATTGAAGCTATGCTTCAACTAATGTTGGATCGTATAGACAAAATGAATGAATCCATATGTGACATACGTCAAGATATTAGGGCATTTAACGAGGAAAGAGAGAGGATAGAAGAGATAGATATCAAGGTCAATCATCCAAAACACTTTTCTACATTATGTTTAGATGATATCTTATCTGTGGAATTATTTAAAATAATGGAAGAGTGTGACGATGAAAAGAAAGATTCCTATACTGATGATGAGCTTGATGTTGATCAACCCTTGGAGATTTCCCAACCAACCTAGCCAACCATGAGGGATGATGCCAAGATTGAGGAAATGGTGCTAGAGGCAAAAGAAAAAGCCAAGCCAATCTCTTATGAAGACTCTAGCCCAATTCAAAGTAAAAATGTTGAGAAGAAGAATAAAAGTGAGTGTGTAGAGGATAGTGTAAAATTTAAAGTAGGATTTGTTGGGCCACACTCGAAGCATTTTTTCACATTATGTTTAGATGATATCTTGTCCATGGAATCATCTAAAATAGTGGAAGACTATGAAGATGAGGAACAAGAATCATATCTTCTTTATTTACACTTGATAAGTAACACAAAAACACAACTCACTTTAAAGCTGAGTTGTTTACCATGCATCATCCATTACTCGGCTTCTTAATCTTTGTACCACCTCCCTATGAGCGAGGTAAGAAGATAAACTCTACATTGGGGGTGAAGTTCATATCCTCAAGATGGAGGAAAAAGTTGAGTTGGGTTGTGCCGCGACACTAAATTAGGCATTTTTTCGGAGGTAACCCAAGGTATTTTGTTGTTTGTATTTGTATTGTGTGATTGACATCAAATCTTTGCACTCATGGTGCCATAGGTATGTTTCTAACTCTCTTTTTTTGGATTGATCGTTGGTAACACTGCATGATATTAAGTTGAGGGTGGGGCTACTTGAGGGTGTGATGTCCTCCGGGGTTTTTGTTTCTATGCCTTTTTTCTCCAGAGTCTTGTTCTTAGTATAGCCATTATGTTTAGGCAAATTGTGTTTGTTTTGTGATGTGTTGTGGTTAACTAGTGAAAAATAAGTATCTAGAGCAGTTGACATATTTTTGTTGATTTTTAAGACGGATAAACAACTCTCCGTTAGTCTGTTTTATAACTATGTGATATGCATTTATATGTGGCTACTGTGAATCTTTTTAGGACATTAGTACTAGGGACATAATAATCACTTTAACAATTGCATGAACCGAATGGGTAGTAGCTTGTGATGTACCATTGTTCCATGTGTGTGTGAGGTCTTACTCAATTCCCTCTGTGTGTTGAATCTAGAACTTGCCCGATTAGTTTTACCTTGGTTGAAAGATAGGGGTTAGGAAAGTATCATAGGCCGTTTTGATTTTTAAGTCACTTTTCTTGCCTAAATGACCTTCCCTGTCTGCATGATATTTTTTGATCCCTATTTTGAGCCTAAATGAACCATTTCTTTCTATGAAACCTATCACTTTCCCATTTAGATCATAATAAACCTATTTTGGCCCTGGTTCTCCTTAGATACTATGCACCTTGACTTAGGAAAACAACCTAAGTTGAGGATGGCCATCCCTTAGCCTACATTACAAGCCGAAGAAAACACCTATAGTGATCCTAACTTACCTGTATAGACACCTTGGTAATGAAAATAAGGGTAAGCATATGGCATTTGACATGCATTGATTGGAATTTCTTTCTGAGAGTGAGTGTCTCTTGACCGTCCCCGCATTGACATGCTTGAGTTCATATATGAGTGAGGAGGGACTTCTTTGTTGTAAGGGCACATCGCTTATATTGCTAGCAGTTTGCTAGTTTGTTTAGTGTAACTTGTACATATGCATGGTTATTGTTGCTGAATTGATGCCATATCTTGATTCCTTTGGGTCACATTGTTAATCTTCATTGATATGCATAATTGGATTTATAAGTAATTGAACGCAGAGAGTGGCATGAGTGTTGAGCTAAACATCATAATCAACTGTGATAGGTATCTTATCTGCCTCCTGATTAAGCATCGTAGTATGGTGTTATGTAGTTGCTTGAGGACAAACAATTGTTTTAAGTTGAGGGTGTTGATGTGCTAGATTTTTGTAGAACATTGAAGACTTTTTAACTTGAAGTAACTGTAAGGTCTTAAGTAATTATTGGTGTTTTGATGTTATTTCTTAAGATTTTCTAGGAAAGTCAAGGATGGGAGGAAAACATAGGAAATATGAATAAAATAAGTAAACTATGGTACAAGTGAGCTGATATGAGTCTAACGGTATTTCTTACAAGCTATCAGAGATGTGGTAAGCAACCAGAAAAAGGCGTCAGGAAGAACAGTGAAGAAGAGTTGTTGGATGAAGGTGACAACAATCTCAATATGTCATCACAAGTGTGGTAAAACTTCAGAAGATGTCATCAAGTAGGATAGAACATGGTGAAATAAGCTGAAGGTCTGACGACATTTTCTACACGCCGTCACTCCTTTGGTAAGCCGTCGGAGGACATCATCAGAGTGAGGCAAAACAGGTTAAGAAAGCACAACTTCTGATGACATATCTGAGACGCCGTCAGAAGCCTAACGATCAACACCAATATGCCGTCACCTAATTCCGCGCCCTGCTGTGATTTTGTTATTTTGTTACCTTAATTAGGCTTTAGTATAAATAGCAATTTGGAGGGTTTTAAAATTATCAAGTTTTCACTATTCAGAACAAGAACTTTGGAGAGAGAAACACGTATATTGTTCTCTTTCGCTAATTATTCTTAGTTTTTTTTCGTATCAAGTATTCTTGGGTTTCTAACTTGGGATTTAATTGAACAAATTGCTTGTTGTTTTTCATCTATACATTAGTTGATTATTATCGTTATGAGTTCAACTTGTGATTTCTTTCATCAACTCATGAGCGGTTAATTCCATTAGCGGGGGTTATGGGATCCAAGGATTAGGGTTTGATATGATGCTAGGTGTTTAACAGATTCAAGGAGTAGTAGAACATCTTGAAACTCTATGGTTTTAACTAAAATCTAGTGGTTACAAACATTAGATTATGCCTTATGTTTTATTTGCTTCTAATGGAGATATAGACTAGAGGACAAAAATTATCAACAGGGACTCGGAAGCTACAAACCTTCTATTTAATGATTAATATCGTAACTGGATTAATCTACCTAAGATCACATCTGTTTAGATATAGATAAATTATCTAAGTTCGAGAGAATTAGATAATAAATTGTCTAATGAGGTCGAGAGATAAGTCAGATAGTATAGTCGTCAGGGATATTCTGCTTTTCCTACTTACATCAAGAGTCTTAAGCAGTACCTAGTATCTGTCAATTTCCAAAACCCACAGTGAACATAACTCTGGTTTTCCATTTATATTGATTACAAACATTAATACTAAAACCCCATTTTATATTTTTGTATTATTTGTTTGAATTTAACTTGTAGCTATAATTTCAAACTAGTTTAATCGGCACTCACATTGTTCCATGTGGATTCGACCCCGAATCCAAAGTTGGGTAAATATATTGACGAAGACCACCTTACACTAATTTGAGGTGTAAGTTGAGTGTTATCAATGTGGGTATCTGCACAACACACTATAATTTAGGTGTACCATGACAAAACATGAACAATATCCTAGGCATCATGTATCACTTTTCCCTTTTCAATTTCCTATGCATATTAATTCCTGAGTTTTCACGTAAATTTTCAATGCTTAGTGCTTTTTAATTTTTATCCTAATCATTTCAGTCTTGAATTTAATATTTTTTTGGTTTGAGTCATTTACTAGAGATTTTTCTTTTAATTTGAGTTTTTTGCTTTTGTGTAGAATAGAAGTGGGGACTCAAACAAATAGGTCGAGACAATTAATGTGATTCCTAATGTGTCATATATTTAAGGCAATAAGTGGGAGCCTCACGGTATTCGAGGTGTGGGTCCCTACACGACACACACACTATATGTGCACGATGCGCTAGACATCCTACATCACTTTTCTTTTTTCAATTCTCAATGTATAATGATTCTTGAATTTTTTATCATGTGAGTTTTCAGTGCTTAGAGTCTTTTTAATTCCCAATTTTGGTCCTTTCAGTCTTGAATTTTTGCTTAGGGGAAAAATTTTTGGTTTGAGTTTTTTGCTTTTGTGCAGAATAGTAGTGGGAACTCAAACAAATAATGGACAATGGTAGTTAATGCTACTCACAATATATCATATTTAAGGTAACACGTGGGTGCTTGCATGACATTCTAGGTGTGGGTCCCTGCACGACACACTATGCATGCCTATTACCACGTTATAACATGCATGACACACTAAGCATCCTATGTCACTTTTCCTTTTTCAGTTTTCAGTACATATTCATTCCTAAGGTTTTTTCATGTGAACTATTCGATCCATTCTTATTCTCTAGGTATTCTGCGTGAATTTTCAATGCTTACTGCTTTTTCAATTTTTGATTTTAGTTGTTTCAATCTTGAGTTTAGTGCTTCTTTAGTTTGAGTGTTTTGCTAGAGAATTTTTTTTTTCGCTTGAGTTTTTTGTTTTTATGCGTAATTGGAGTCGGGACTCAATCAAATAGGGGGTTTCGATAATTAATGCGACTCCCAATATGTCATTTTTAAGGCAACACGTGGAACCTGCATGACATTATAGTTGTGGGTCCCTGAATGAAACACTACGCGTGCCTATTGCCAACACAAAGTATGCAAAACACACTAAACATCCAACATAACTTTTTCTATTTCTGTTTTCAATGGTTATTGATTCTCAAGGTTCTTTCACGTAAATTTTCAATCCATGCTTATTCCCTAGGTATTTCACGTGAATTTCAACACTTGTTGCCTTTCCAATTTTCTATTTTGGCTAGTTTGCTCTTGAGTTTAGTGCTTTTTCATTTTTTATTTTGACCTTTTTAGACTTGAACTTTCATGTGTGCAAACAATCGAGTAAAAACAACTTCATCCACTAACACGACTAACAACTCAAACAAATTTTGAGAAATTGTGTAAATTCACATGACAAAAAACCAAAAATAAATGATTAATTCAAGTAGTGTAAAATCACAAGGCAAATGAAGAAATAAAAAAAATTGGTACGAATTGTGTTAATTGAGAAACAAACAATCAAATAAAAAAACTAAATGGCCAAATGACTGTTTGAGACCAATTGTTAAAAGAATTGTTTGTCGATGGAAAATGTGCAATTTGTCTGTTTTGGTATTTCTCAAGAAACGTATTTGTAACCGCAAGTACTATCATCAATGAAAATGTTATGTCTATTAGATTTGTAACTCTGCAATTATATATATAACATAGTTCTTCTACCAAACAAAAAGCATAAAGCGTACCTCAATTTTGCGGTGAAAGCTTAATTAGATAATTGGCTCTAGCTGGGGTAAATTTTTTCAGTTAATTAGGTTATTTTATTTTTGTGCAAAAAAGAAGTGGAGACTTCATCGAATAAATAAGGGGCGATACAATTGATTTTACTCAAACGAATAATGGACAGCGACAATTAATGTGAATCCCAATATGTCATATTAAAGGTAACATGTGAGAGCTTGCATGAAATTCTAGGTGTGGGTCCTTGCACGACACACTATATGTGCCTGTTACCATGACAAAACATGGACGGCACGCTAGGTATACTGAATTATCTTTTCTTTTTTAGTTTTCAATTCATATTCGTTCCCGTAGTTTTTTCACATGAATTTTTCAACCCATACTTATTCCCAAGGTGTGTCATGTGAATTTTCAATGTGTACTGCTTTTTCAATTTATGATTTGGTTGTTTCAATCTTCAGTTTCGTGCTTTTCCAGTTTGAGTTTTTTGCTAGAGGAATTTTTTCTCGTTTGAGTATTTTGTTTTTATGCATAATTAAAGTGGATTCTCAAACAAATAGGGGGTCACGACAATTGATATGACTCCCAATATGTATATTTAAGTCAACCTGTGAGAGTCTAAATGACATTCTAGGTGTGGCTCCCTGAATGAGATACCACCCGTGCCTACTGCCAACACAACACATGTACGACACGCAAAACATCCTACATAACTTTTTCTTTTTCAGTTTTCAAGGCATATTTATTCTCTGGGTTTTTCACTTAAATTTTCAATCCATGATTATTCCTTACGTGACTTTTCAATGTTTATTGCTTTTTTAATTTTCGATTTTGGCTTTTTCAATCTAGAGTTTAGTGCTTTTACAGTTTGACTTTCTGCTAGAGAGAATATTTTTTTTGTTTGAGTTTTTTGTTTTTACGTAAATTGAAGTGGAGCCTCAAACAAATAGGGGGTCGCGACAATTAATGTGATTCTCAATATGTAATATTTAAGGCAAAACACGGGAGCCTGCATGACATTCTAGGTGTGGGTTCGTGAATGACACGCTACGCATGCCTACTGCTAACACAAAGAACGCACGATAAGCTAAACATCCTAAATAACTTTTTCTTTTTAGTTTTCAATGCATATTGATTCTCGAGATTTTTTCACATGAATTTTTAATGTTTACCACTTTATCAATTCAGGATTTTAGTTGTTTCAATCATGAATTTAGTGATTTTTCAGCTTGAGTTTTTTTCTAGAGAATTTTTTTTTTCATTTGAGTTTTTTGTTTTATGAAGAATTAAAGTGGGGCCTCAAATAAATAGGGGGTCGTGGGAATTAAAGTGATTCCCAATATGTCAAATTTAAGGCAATATGTGAGAGCCTGCATGACATTCTAGGTGTGGGTCCCTAAATGACACACTACGCGTGCCTACTTCCAACAGAAAGCATTCGCTACACGCTAAACATCCTACATAACTTTTTCTTTCTAAGTTTTCATTGAATACTAATTCTTGAGGTTTTTCCACGTGAATTTTCAATACATGTTTATTCCCTAGGTATTTTACATGAATTTCATTGTTTACTGCTTTTTCAATTTTCGATTCTAGCTATTTTAATCTTGAGTTTTTTGCTAGAGAAAATCTTTTTTCGTTTGAGTTTTTTGTTTTTATCCATAATTGAAGCAGGGCTTCAAAAAATTAGGGGGTCGCAAAAATTAGTACGACTCCCAACATGTCATATTTATGGCAACACGTGAGAGCCCGCATGACATTCTAGGTGTGAGTTTGAAGAAAAGTAAGAGAGATTGCATGGAATTTTTTTTAGTTGCTTGTCATTAATTTTTAGAATCCAACCACAATTTATACATGTATCTACTAAAAAGAAAATGTAATAACATAATAAATATATTTACTCTAATTGCTCTAATCCAGGCTGATTTTATTTTCTACCATAGATACAATCAATCATTGTACAGTGGTAGATCTTGTGAGCTGTGTCTTTCTCGTGTGAGCTTTCCAGTATATATAGTTTTAAGGAGTCCATTCTCTTCTTTCTTAGCATCACTGATTACCTTATCTCCAATATCCCTCCTTAAGTTAGAGGGGAAAGAGGAGAGCTGCAACTTACTAGGAATCGAATGAAAAAATAGACCAAATGGAGGTTAGGTAAAGAGGTCGGCAAGCTGGCATTTTGAAAGGACAAAAGATAGAGATATCAACCCTGAAAGATATTGTTGGCAGACAAAGTGACAATCCAATTCAACGTGCTTTGTCCTTTCATGGATGATCGAATTTTTGGCAATGCAAATTGCAGCTTAGCTATAAGAGTATACGGGTATTGGTACTGATGGTTCAAGGGATAAATCAATAAAAAGATAGGTAAGCCAAGTTAGTTCTACAACAAGACATCTCATTGAATGATATTCAACTTCAGCGGTAGAAAAAGATATAGAAGTTTGTTTTTTCAATTTCCAATTAACAGGAAAACCACCTAAGCTTATAAACAAACCACTGACAGATTTGTGAGTGTCACGGCAAGCCGCCCAATATGCATCACAAATGGATAGTAGAGAGAAATTTAGGTTCGAAATGAGAAAGATACCTTGAGTGGGGTTTGATTTGAGGTATTGATGGACATGGAGAGTTGCTGTAAAATGGAAAATAGATGGTTTTTGCATGTATTAACTAAGGTTCATGACGGTGAAACAAAGGTCAGGTCTTGTGTGGGTAAGGTAGTTAAGTTTGCCAATTAAACACCGATAGTTGGGTAGATCCAGCAAAGGAGTTTTAGATGCAGCAATTAATTTGATGAAAGGATTGAGTGGAGTAGATACTGTGGAGAGACTGGAGCAATCAAATTTATTGAGTAAGTCCCTTGTAAACCTGCTTGGTGTAATGATAAAATTTGTTGGTTCTCGAATGATTTCCATTCCCAAGAAATATTGAATCTTGCCAAGATCCTTTATTTGAAATTTTGAATGTAGAAAAGACTTGAGATATGAAAGTTCTTGAGCATTATCACCGGTGAGTAATAAATCATAAACATAAAATGCCAGAATGGAGATAGTGCTTCCTTTTTTTAAAAAAATAATGAATAATCATTAAGAGACGAGGAAAAATCTTTAAAATTGAGTGCCCCTGGAAGCCTTGCATACAATTTCCTGGATGCTTATTTCAAACTGCGGAGAGATTTCTTATGTTTACAAGCATGGTGAGGACTGGATGGACATATTCCTAAAGGAAATTTCATGTAAACCTCTTCTTGGAGTTCTCAATAGAGAAAATCTTTACTTACATCAAACTGAGAAACATGCTAATTCTTCTTGATTGCAATAGATAATAGGCAAATGATAGTTGTAATCTTAACTATAGGGGAAAAAGTTTCACTGTATTATATGCCTTCCTTTTATATATTACCTTTGATAACCAATTTTTCTTTAAGTCTTTCTATACTTCTATCAAAATTGTGCTTAACCTTGTTTACCCGCTTAAAAGGTAAAGCTTTTCTTCCAGAAGTAAGAGGCACCACATCCCATATTTTGTTAATAATCAAGGATTGTAATTAAGAATCTATAGAAGCTTGCCATCCAGGATGTTGACAAGCTTGAGAATCATGAGTTAATTCTGAAATTTATGAAACAAAATATAGTAAAGCCTGATTTTGATTGGAAAGAGAAGGATATTGATATTTAGTTGGTAAGGAAGGAATGACTAGACAAGTAGTATTAAGATCAGTGGGAAAAAAATTATTGCAAAAAAGTCACATAAAAGACTAGTTAAAGTGCCTTTGTTTTCTCTACTAGATCTTCTAGGGGATGGGATGGTATGAGGCGGTAAAAGTTCTTGAATAGTGCAGGGTAGATAGACTAGTAGTAGTTTGAGGATGAGAAGTGGAAGTAGTGTCCATAGTAGAAGGTAAAACTAGTGAGGATTGGTCTGCAATTATAGGAGAAGGAAAGAACATGGAATCATATGTTACCTAATCGGAATAAATAGAAGAGATAGGTAGACAAATGGCGGATAAAACGGTATTAGGAAATAAGATGAATGGGAAAATATGATCATCACAATGAACACTCCCTTGATGTGTATACCTTTTTAGTATAAAAAGTAAGAACTTTGTATCCCTTTTGTCCAGTAAGGTATCCTAAAAAGATACAAGCAGTTGCTCTAGGCTCGATTTTGATTCTAGCATGTTATAATGTAGAAGCATAACACAAACATTCGAAGATTCTTAGATGATGATATGAAGGTTTTTGATGAAATAAGAGTTCATAAGGTGTATTACCATGTAATACACTAGATGAAAACCGATTGATCAAATATGTTATTATGAGTATGTACTCTACCCAATAAGGAATAGGAACTTTGGAATGGAACATTAAGGCTGTTGCAATTTCCAATAAGTGCCTATGTTTCCTTTCCACAATTTCATTCTATTGGGGTGTGTCTATGTAATACCCCGCATGTTTCTAAGCTAGGAAGTGAATAAGTATTCCTACGTATGAAATCTCCTATCCTATGATTCATACTTGAGTACATGACTTACAATGAATATCCTAGTGATAGGATAGCTTATGATGCATTAATCATGTTCATATGAGTCACTTAAGGTAATACAAGCTAAGGGTTTTTGAATCCATTAAGTTTTAGTGTTCAATTTTGCAAGGTTCATATTTGAACGATTATAACTCAATGTTATTATGGTATTTTGGCTAATTTAGACCCACCAAATTATAGAGAATCAAATTATCTTTCCAACGATACCAATTATGCCTTAATCCAATACCCGAGCAAAAAGTTATGCTCATTTTCGTGAGAGATAGTAAGCATAGGCGATTGGTTTGGCGCCGCCCAACCCAAGCATAGGTGATTGGTTAGGTGCCGCCTAACCTAGCTTAGGTAATTACTTGGGCGCCACCTAAGTCAGTTCCAGGTGTCAAAAAGACTCTGTTTTGAGTTGTTTAAGGGTAATTAAGTCTTTTAACACTCCTTACACATCCCTAAACTTAACCCTACGAAATATATAGCTTCTAAACATATTAAAATCATATTTTCATCTCAAAGCTCATCATCCAAGAGCACTAAAAGAGAAAAACAACTAGTGTTGCGTAACTAAGCTTGAAGATTCGATTTCAAGGAAATCCCTCCGTCAATCATCAAGAATCTTTCCTTCTAAGGTATGAATGAGTTGATTTATGGATCCCTTTCATCTATAAATCTCAAAAACCTTCTTTTTCATTATAAAGTCTGATTTCTATATTGTTGGGTGTTGATGATCATGTTTTTAACATTGGGTGATTCCCAAGATGGAATCTTTATATGTTTTTGTGAATTCATGATATCATATGAGTTGGAAACATGTAAATTTGGTTGTTCATGATGTATAATTTGATGATTTCACCTATGCTTAAGATGTGCATGTAAGGTGTTTCATAAAATGCCTAAGAAACTAGAAATCATACAATATAGCTAAATTGTGACTAAGTGAAGGATTCATGATATGCCTTTTCGTTCCAATGACTTCTATATTGATAATGTGCCTTGTAAATGTTGTTGGAATACTCATTAACTATTCTTATGAAATTATGCTATGTTTACTTACAAATCCTACTTATGAACAAGATATATGATAACCATGCAATCCACATGAACTTCCATGCTATTGGTATGTGTTGCCTATATGATTATGCAATGAACATGATATTAAGATTGTGTAAGTACTTCCATGTGATATAAAATCCTTTCCATGCAATACATTATTGATAACCACGCATAGTATGAGATCCCTAGTTATGATATTATATATTATGGACTCTACTCTTATGATCAAGTCAGTCATGTGTGTCAGTTTCCTTCCATCGAGTCCTGGCGGTACTTGTACTTGAAAACTATAGCCGTGTGCCTAGATCCATGTCATTTTTCATGATATTCGAACTCAAGCTATGATTCCATAGACTTCAGCCAGTCATGTGACTCAGGAAAACCTCATGATCTTAGTCAATTTTCAGATATCAGTAACATTCCGCCAGTCAATGGAATTTAGTAAGATTAAGTTATGCACAGTCAGTTATTCATGTCCAGTCCCTCCAGATGGCAGTAGAGGTTAGCACCGAGTGAACCCAAGGAGAGGAACTTACCCGCCAGTTCAGGGTGTGATTCTTAGTAGTCATCTTTGTGTTTTGAAACTACGTATCCAGCATAGGTTGAGACATTTTAACCCATTAGATTAGGGTTGATAAGGTGGCTTAACTCGTTAGTTTAGGGTTCCCACCGTTCTCATTGAGTACCCACCAAATAAGGGCTGTCATAGGCTGTCCTTACCTGTGATATAATATTGACACCTCTCCAATCGAGGAAGAGATATGAACCTAGCTTATCCATAACGGCATACATGGGGCATGTCGGTTAAACACTACTTCCCACAGTTTCAGTAGCAGTGTCAATAAAAGAACTCAGGGCGTTCTTTAGATTTTATAATATACAGGACTGTAAGATACAGTCGTCCATGTTATCAGTTTCAGTATCAGTCATAACAGTTATCAGTAAACTATGTATTAGCTTACAGGTCATGCTATCACGTATTTACAGTCCTAGTTTATATATATATGTGTTTGCACTCCCACATTTATATTAGTCAGTCAGTGTTGTTCATGCATGAAACCCTTTATGTTCAACCTATGTTCCTCGTATACTCAGTACTCTAGTTGTACTGACGCATTTGCACTATGGTGCCTTTTTTTTATGTTACACCATAGGTTCCAAGACACGAGCTCTAGCCTATCAGTAGCGGTAGCATTCTAGTCACAGAGAAACAGTGAGTCCTTATTAATTCGAGGACAATATGATTTGACATATTTATTTATTTTATCAGTTCAGTTTTACGGAGTTAGTTGGAGACATGTTCCTTCAACTCCTTATTCAGATAGTTTAGAGGCTTTTAGATTTATGTTTAGATTTACGTTCAGATTGAGTTGTTTTGGGTATTTTCACCCACATGATTGCATTTAGTTGAACGTTATGGCCTTATAGTTTATTATATCATGATTTACAGTATATAGGTACAGATATTAGGCATGGGTTAGCTTGTGGTCCTTCGGGATCATAAGAACCGTGTAGCCTTCTGGTTCAGCGAATCAGGGTGTTACAAACTTGGTATCAGAGCTAAAGGTTCAATAGAGTGCTAGGAAGTCTGAAAGCCATATATAGTAGAGTCTTGTACATGGGTGTGTTGTGCGCCACATTTATGTGCGGGAGGCTATAAGATGGTTTAGGAACAGTCCCCTTTTTTCATTATTCATGTCATGCTAGTGAGCATAATCACAAGTTAAACTCTCAGCCCGAAACTTGGCCCCAAAAGGAAGAAACGAGCTAGCTCCTCAGCCCGAAGATCCTTTGGGCAAACATGTTTCCCATGCGGAGTTTAGAGCTACATTTACCACACTTACTCAGTCCATGGCTGCATAGAATGAATGGTCACCAGTTATTCTAACCAATCCAGTGGCTACTCCTAAAGCAGCTAGGGTTCGGGACTTCACCTGGATGAACCCTCCATCTTTCCATTGGTCTAAGTCTGATGAGGACCCTCAGGAGTTCATTGACCAAGTCCAGAATGTCATTGACATCATGGGTGTTACTTTTATTGAGAGTGCTGAGTTAGCCGCTTACCAGTTACAGGATGTTGCTTATGATTGGTACAAACAGTGGAAGTCTGAGAGGTTAGATGATACAGGCCCTATCGAGTGGGAGGAATTTGTCAGAGCCTACTTAGACAGATTCTTTCCCCAAGAGCTGAAGGAAGCCAAAGTTCTTGAGTTCATCAACCTCAGGCAGGGGAATATGACGGTCTTGAGTTCATCAACCTTAGGTAGGGGAATATAATGGTTAGGGAGTATTCTCTCAGATTTACTCAGCTAGCCAAGTATGCTCCTCATATATTTGCAGACAATAGAGCTAAGATAAGCAAGTTAGTGCCATGGGTCAATGACAGTATGGTAAATGAGTGTAGGTCTGCGATGCTGATCGATGATATGACCTTATCTAGACTCATGACCCATGCCCATAAAGTAGAAGAGCAGAAGTTTAAGACTAGAGAGAGGCAGAACAAGAGAGCAAGGTCAAGAAATTTCAACTTTGCTTACCCCAAGTCAGATGGAGAAAACCGTTCACAGTTTCGCTTCAAGTCAGCCATTCCAGCTCCTTCCTCTGCCAGTGGTCAAGTGCTGAAGTTTAGAGACGGCATTAGAGACAAAGCACCAGGCTCTAAATCTCAGGGCAGTATTAGCAGTGCCCGAATGAATCCCCTTTATCAGACTTGTGGTAAGAACCACAAGGGCATTTGCAGAGCAGGTAGTGATGTCTATTTTGTTTGTGGCAAGCCAGGCCACAGGATTAGGGAGTGTCTGAAGTCAATTCTTCAGGGTCAGCAAAATTATTCTACAGCTCAGTCCAGTCGCCTGAACCAGTAGGGTGCCATTTCCAATGCTACCAGTGGGCAATGCCTAAACAGACTCTATGCTCTTCAGTCCCGGCAGGATTAGGAAAATTCTCCTGATGTCGTTACTAGTACATTACAAATTTTCCATGTTCATTTTATGCTTTGCTAGACCCGGGTGCATCTTTGTCTTTTGTTACTCCATACATAGCAGGTGATTTCGGAATCAGTCCCAAAGTCCTAGCAGTTCCCTTCTCAGTCTCTACCCTAGTAGGTAAAACCATCATAGCCCGGTGGGTATACAGGAACTGCTCGGTTATGATATCTCAGAAATCCACATCAGCAAATTTAGTGGAGTTAGAGATGACTGATTTTGATGTCATTCTCGGCATGGATTGGGTTCATTCCTGCTATTCCACAGTCAACTGCAGAAACAAGATAGTTCAGTTTCAGTTCCCGAATGAGCCCGTCCTAGAGTGGAAGGGTAGCATTTCAGCGTTCAGGGGTCAACTTGTTTCCTACCTTCGGGAAAGGAAAATAATTTCTAAGGAGTGTGTGTATCATCTCATGCATGTTAAAGATTCCAGTTCTAAATCTCCCAGCCTTAAAAAAGTCCCTGTTGTTAATGAATACTCAGATGTCTTTCTCGAAGATTTTCTAGGCATTCCTCCCGAAACGAAAATAAACTTCGACATAGGCCTTCTTTTGGATACTCAACCTATTTCTATTCTGCCATACAGAATGGAACCAACAGAACTCAAGGAAATAAAAGATCAGTTGAAGGATCTCTTAGATAAAGGATTCATCAGACCCAGCATTTCCCCATGGAGTGCGCCAGTATTACTCGTGCGCAAGAAAGATGGGTCTCTCAGGATGTGTATTGATTACTATCAACTCAACAAGGTCACGGTCAAGAACAGCTATCCTCTTCCCTATATTGATGATATATTCGACCAACTTTAGGGTGCTAGTTACTTCTCTAAGATAGACCTCAGATCAGGCTATCATCAACTCAGAGTTAGAGAATATGATATTTTGAAGATATCTTTCTGTACTCAGTATGGTCACTTTGAATTTTTAGTCATGTCATTTGGTCTTACCAATACCCCTGCAGCTTTTATGGATTTTATGAATCATGTGTTCAAGCAGTACTTGGACATGCTTGTCATAGTCTTCATAGATGATATTTTGGTCTATTGTCGCACAGAACGTGATCATGCAGACCATCTCAAGATTGTTCTTCAGACTCTCAGGGATCACCAATTATTTGCTAAGTTCAGCAAGTACGAATTTTGGCTAAGATTAGTAACATTCCTTGGCCATATTGTTTCCGATGATGGAATTAGTGCAGATCCTCAGAAAACTGAGGCAGTAAGAAATTGGCCCAGACCTGTATCTCTATCAGATATTAGGAGTTTCTTGGGTTTAGCGGGCTATACAGACGGTTTGTCAAGGGATTTTCTTCTATTGCATCTCCCATGTCCAGATTGACTCAGAAGAAGATTAAGTTTTAGTGGTCAGATTCATGCGAGAAAAGCTTTCAAGAGTTGAAGACTCGACTCACCTCCGCTCCAGTTCTAGCTATGCCCGATGGTTCATACAGTTTTGTAGTCTATTGTGATGCATCCAGAGTGGGTTTAGGTTGTGTCCTCATGCAGCATGGTAAGGTCATAGCCTACGCCTCCAGACAGTTAAATCCACATGACAAGAATTATCATACTCATGATCTTGAGTTAGCAGCGGTAGTTTTTGCCTTGAAGATTTGGAGGCATTATCTCTATGGAGTTCATGTAGATGTCTTCATAGACCATAAAAGCCTCCAGTATGTTTTTTCCCAGAATGATCTCAATCTCCGCCAGAGAAGGTGGTTAGAGCTCTTGAAAGATTACGACATGAGTGTTCTTTATCATCCGGCAGGGCCAATGTTTTGGCCTACACTCTCAGTCGACTCTCCATGGGTAGTATTTCTCACCTTGAGGATAGTAAGAAAAAGATGGCTTACGAGATCCATCAGCTTGCCAGACTAGGCATTCGCTTAGTCGATTCTTCAGAGGGTGGTGTATGTGTTCATAGTAGTTCAGAGTCATCTCTAGTTTCTGAGGTGAAAGAGAAACAAAAAAGGGATCCTAGCGTTGTCAAGCTGAAAGAGTCAGTTCAGAATCAGAAAGTCGAGGTTTTATCCCAAGGGGGAGATGGTGTTGTTTGTTGTCAGGGTCATCTATGTATTCATCCAGGGTCCACTAAGATGTATCGCAATATGCGGGAGATCTATCGGTAGAGTGGGATGAAGAGAGATATTGTAGAGTTTGTGGCTAAGTGCTCTACATGTTAGCAGGTTAAGATAGAGCATCAAAAACCTAGTGGTTCCATGCAAGAGTTCACCATTCCTACTTTGAAGTAGGAAGAAGTTAACATGGACTTCGTGACGGGTTTGCCTAGAACTCGTCATCAGCATGATTCAGTCTGGGTCATTATAGATAGAATAACTAAGTCAGCTCATTTCCTTCCTGTTCGTACTTCTTTTTTCGCCAAGGATTATACCAAACTCTATATCAGGGAGTTAGTCAGATTACATGGTGTTCCATGATCTATCATCTCAGACAGAGGTACCCAGTTCACTTCTCACTTTCGGAAAGCATTCCAACTGGGTCTCGGTACCCAAGTCCAACTCAACATAACATTTAATCCTCAGATAAATGGTCAAGCAAAAAGGAACATTCAGACTCTTGAATATATTCTAAGGTTGTGTGTAATTGACTTCAAGGCAAGTTGGAGGGACCACTTGCCTTTGGTTGAGTTTGCAAACAACAATAGCTATCATTCTAGTATTCAGATGGCTCCATTCGAAGCTCTCTATGGTAGGAAATGTAGATCTCTGATTGGTTGGTTTGAAGTTAGTGAGGCCTCAGTCATAGGTCCTAATTTAGTATTCGACACCTTAAAGAAAGTTTAGTTGATTAGAGAGAGACTCCGAGCTGCTCAGAGCCGACAGAAGTCCTATGCAGATGTACTTAGAAAGGATCTCGAGTTTGAGGTCAATGACTGTCTAAATTAAGATCTCTCCCATGAAGGGAGTGAAGAGGTTTGGCAAGAAAGGGAAACTCAGTCCCTGATATGTCAGTCCGTTCAGAATTCTTTGTCGCTTCGGAAAGGTAGCTTATGAGCTTGAGTTGCCTTCAGATCTAGCCTAGGTCCATCTATTATTCCATGTCTCTTTGCTAAAGAAGTGCATAGGTGACCCAATAGTTGTTTTCCCTATTCAGAGCATTGACATTCAGAACAGCCTCTCTTATGAAGATATTCCAGTCGAAATCTTAGATTATCAAACTCGTAGATTGAGGAACAAAGAAGTCCCTCTAGTTAAGGTTCTTTGGCGAAATCAGTCTCATGAGGGAGATACTTGGGAAGTAGAAGCAGATATGCGTACCAAGTATCATTACCTCTTCCCTGCCAATTCAGATCAAGCTCTAGGTAACAGTTCTCCTTAATCTTATATAGTTCACGTTCATGTTTCCAGTATAAACTTGGTACCTATTAACCGTTTCGTACTCAGTCAAGCATTCATGTGTTAGTTGTCTGTGCATCAGATGTGCATGAGTTTAGTATGTGTAGCATGTCAGTCATGAGACTAAGTTTCAGTTCTTCATGTTCATTTCAGGTTCTATTGTCTTGTATCCCTTCTCAGTAAATTCTCATTCGAGGACGAATGTTCCCAAGGGGGAGATATTGTAATACCCCGTATGTTTCTAAGCTAGGAAATGAATAAGTATTCCTACATATAAAATCTTCTATCCTGTGATTCATACTTGAGTACATGACTTACAATGAATATCCTAGTGGTAGGATATCTTATGATGCATTAAACATGTTCATATGAGTCACTTAAGGTAATACAAGCTAAGAGTTTTTGAATCCATCAAGTTTTAGTGTTTGATTTTGCAAGGGTCATCTTTGAATGAGTATAACTCAATATTAATGTGGTATTTTGGTTGATTTAGACCCACTAAATTGTAGAGAATCGAATTAGCTTTCCAACGATACTAATTTTGCCTTAATCCAATACCCAAGCGAAAAGTTATGCCCATTTTTGTGAGAGACAGTAAGCATAGGCGATTGGTTAGGCGCCGCCCAACCTAAGCATAGGTGATTGGTTAAGCGCCGCCTAACCTAGCTTAGGCAATTACTTGGGCGCCACCTAAGTCAATTCCAGGTGTCAAAAACACTCCGTTTTGAGTTGTTTTATGGGTAATTAAGTCTTTTAACACTCCTTACACGTCTCTAAACTTAATCCTACGAAATATATAACTTCTACACATATTACAACCCTATTTTCATCTCAAAGCTCATTATCTAAGAGCACTAAAAGAAAAAAACAACTAGGTTTGCATAACTAAGCTTGAAGATCCGATTTCAAGGAAATTATGGACTCTACTCTTATGATCAAGTCAGTCATGTGTGTCTGTTTCCTTCCATCGAGTCTTGGGGGTACTTGTACCCAAAAACTATAGCTGTGTGCCTAGATCCATATCATGTTTTACGATACCCGAACTCAAGCTATGATTCCATAGACTTCAGTCAGTCATGTGACATAGGAAAACCTCATGATCTTAGTCAGTTGTGAGATACCAGTAACATTCTGCCAGTCAACGGAATTCAGTAAGATTAAGTCATGCACAGTCAGTTATTCATGTCCAGTCACTAATGCTCCAGCGGATTTCATGGATCATTTGAACCGAGTATTCAAGAGGTATCTAGATTTATTTATTATTATGTTCATAGATGATATTCTTGTATATTCCCGAAGTGAGGATGACCATGAAAATCATCTTTGAATCATGTTGGAAACACTTAGAGCTCATCAATTATTTGCTAAATTTAGGAAGTGTGAATTTTGGTTAAGGTTAGTTGCTTTTCTAGGTCACATTGTATCTTCTAAAGGTATTAGAGTTGATCCTCAAAAGACAGAAGCTGTGAAGAATTGGCCTAGACCTACCTCCCCATTTGATATTAGGAGTTTCTTGAGTCTAGCTGGTTACTACCATCGTTTTGTTGAGGGCTTCTCTTCTATCATGTCTACCATGACCCAGTTGACCCAAAATAAAGTTAAGTTCTATTAGACAGATGCCTGTGAGAAGATTTTTCAAGAGTTGAATATTCAACTCACGTCAGCCCCAGTGTTAGCTTACCCAATAGTACTGATAGTTTTATGGTGTACTGCTGATGATAGGCGAAATTACGCGCCTATATCAATATATTTTGCCCATA
>NW_025862266.1:224084-232288 GCF_002878395.1 Capsicum annuum
AATTTTTAAGGGACCAACATATCGGCGACTGAGCGTACCTTCTTTCTAAACAACTTTACCCCTTTCATGTGACAGATTTTCCAGTACACAAAATCACCAACCTCAAACTCAAGATCTTTTCTGCGCACATCTGCATAAGAATTCTGTCGGCTCTGAGTAGCCTGGAGTCTTTGTCTGATCAACTGGACTTTCTCTAAGGTGTCGAATACTAAGTTAGGCCCTACTACTGTGGCCTCACTAAATTTGAACCAACTGATAAAATATCTGTATGTCCTACTGTAAAGAGCTTCAAATGGATCCATCTGAATACTGGAATGATAGCTATTGGTGTATGCAAACACAATCAAAGGCAAGTGGTCACCCCAATTGCCCTTGAAATCAATTGCACATATCTTTAGCATATCTTCCAAAGTCTGAATGGTCCTTTATGCTTGACCATCTATCTGAGGATGAAAGACGGTACTGAGATAAACTCGGGCACCAAGACTCTTTTGGAATGCTTTCCAGAAATAAGATGTGAACTGGGTACCTCTATCTGAGACAATAGATAATGGAACACTGTGCAATCTGACCTACTCTCTAATATAGAGTTTGGCATAATCCTCGGTTGAGTAAGAGGTATGGACTGGAAAGAAATGAGCTTATTTGGTCATCCAGTCTACAATGATCCAAACTGAATCATGCTGATGACGAATATGAGGCAAACCCATCATAAGGTCCATGTTCATTTCCTCCCACGTCCAAGTGGAAATATTAAACTCCTGTATGGACCCACTAGGCTTCTGATTCTCAGCATTAGCTTGCTGACATATAGATATCTTAGCCATAAACTCTGCAATATCTCTCTTCATCCCACTCTACTAATAGATCCCCCGTAAGTCAGGGTACATCTTAGTGGCCCCTATATGAATTGAGTGACGCGCACCATGCACTTTTGCAAGAATTTGCTGCCTTAAGTCATCTACAACTGGCATACAGAGACGACCCTAACAACACATTACACCATCTCCCCCTTAGGAGAAAACCTTTACTTTCTAATCTTTGACTGACTCCTTCAACTTGACCAGACTGGGATCTCTATCTTGCTTTTATTTCACCTAAAAGACTAGAGATGATTCTGAATAACTCTAAACCCATATATTACCTTCTTCTGAATCAACTAGGTAGACACCTAGTCTGGCAAGATGATGGACTTCCTAAGCTAATTTTTTTTTGCTGGATAGTCTACTGAGAGTGTCAGCCACTACATTGTCCTTGCCTTGATAATAATGGACACTCATGTCATAATCTTTGAAGATCTTTAACCACCTTATTAGACAGAGGTTAAGATTTTTCTGAGATAATACGTACTAAAGGCTTTTATGATCTGTGAATACATCTACATGTACCCCATACAGGTAGTGCCTCTAAATTTTAAAGGAAAAACAATGGCCAGTAACTAAAGATCATGAGTCAGATAATTCCTCTCATGGGGTTAAAGTTGTTTGGAGGCATAGGCTATAAACTTACCATGCTGTATTAGGACACAACCCAAACCTACACTGGATGCATCATAGTACACTACAAACCCATCTGGACCATCTGGAAGAGCCAAAACTAGAGCTAGGATAAGTCAAGTATTTAACTCCTAAAAACTCTTCTTGCAAGGATATGACTACCAAAACTTGACTTTCTTTTGAGTCAATCTGGACATAGGGGATACAATAGAAAAAAATCCCGCAACAAACCATCTGTAATAGCCAGCCAAATGCAAAAAACTCCTAATATCTTATAGAGAGACAGGGCGAGGCCAGTTTCTTACTGCTTTTATCTTTTAAGGATTAACTCTAATGCCATCACCAGAAAAGATATGTCCAAGGAATGCTACTAACCTTATCCAAAATTTGCACTCACTTAATTTGACAAAAGGCTGATGATTTCTGAGAGTCTGTAATACTATTCTGAGATATTCTACATGGTCACACTCATTGCGGGAGTAAATAAGGATGTTATCTATGAAGACTATGACAAACATGTCCATGTACTATTTTAACTCGGTTCATCAAGTCCATAAAAGTGTATGGGGCATTGGTAAGACCAAAGGACATGACTAACAATTCAAAGTAACCATACTGAGTTCGAAAATCTATTTTTGCAATGTCACATTCTCTGACTCTGAGCTGATTATAGCCTGATCCGAGGTCTATCTTAGAGAAATAGCTGGAACCCTAAGGTTGGTCAAAAAAATCATCGATTCAGGGAAGTGGATACTTGTTTTTTACTATCACTTTATTCAGCTAACGGTGATTAATGCACATTCTAAGAGAACTATCTTTCTTTTACACGAATAAGACTGGTTCACCCCACGGGGATACACTGGGTCTGATGAATCCCTTATCTAGGAGATCCTTCAACTTTTTTTCAACTCTTAGAGTTCTATTTGTGCCATTCTGTATGGCAGAATAGATATAGGCTAAGGATCTGGAAGAAGATCAATGCCAAAGTTTATTTACCTTTTGGGAGGAATCCCTGGAAGATTTTCGAGAAAGACAACTGAATATTCATTTTCTACTAGAACTGATTCAAGACTAGGATTTTCAAAGCTAGTGTCCTTAACTCAAATGAGATGATAAACACATCCCTTAGATATCATTTTCCTTTCCCAAAGGTAGGAAACAAACTGACCTCTGAAAGCTTAAGTACTACCCCTTCACGTTAGAACTAGTTCATTCAAAAACTAAAATAAGACAATTTTGTTTCTGTAGCTGACTGTGTCATAGAAGGAATGAATCCAATCCATGTCGAGAATGACATCAAAATCATTCATCTCTAATTTGACTAGGTCTGCTGAAGTGAATTTCAGAGATATCATAACCGGACAATTCCTGTATACCCATCGGGCTATGTTGGTTTTACCCACTGGGGTAGAGACTAAGAAGGTCTCTGCCAGAATTTTGGGACTGACTCTGAAATCAACTGCTATATAAGGAGTAACAAAAGACAAGGAAACTCCTGGATCTAGCAAAGAGTAAACATGTAAGTTAAAGATTTATAGCGTACCAGTAACTAAATCAGGAGAATTTTCCTAATCTTTTCAGGAATGAAGAGCATATAATATATTTGGTCATTACCCACTAGTGGCGCTGGAAGTGGCACCCTACTAGTTTGAGTGACTGGACTGAGCTGAGGAATGGTTATACTGACCCTAAAAACTTGATTGGGACAATCTCTAACTTTGTGGCCTAGCTTACCACATCCGAAACACACATAATTTCCAGATCTGCAAATACCCTTGTGGTTTTTACCATAAGTCTGAAAAAGAGGATTGGTTTGGGCATTGCTAATACTGCCTTGAGATTTAGAGCCTGGCGACCTATCTTTGTTTCCATCCCTGAACATAGGAGCTGGAGCACTAGCTAATAAAAAAGGTGAAATATAAAAGTTAGGACAGAACTGAGAATGATTTTTACCCTCTGACTTAGGTTGATTAAAATTAAAGCTACCTATCCTAGCTTTCGTATTCTACTTCTCCCTCATCCTAATTTTCTGCTCTTTTATCTACTAAGAATGGATCATAATCTTGGCTATGTCTATCTCACTATTTAACATGGTCGATCTGCACTCATTGACCATACTATCATTCACTCCAGAAACAAACTTACACATCTTGGCCATGACGTTAACCACTTCATGAGGAGCGTATCTGACTAGTTGATTAAACTTAAGAGAATACTGTTTCACTATCATGCTTCTTTTCCTGAGGTTGATAAATTCTAACACCTTAGTTTCTCTCAGCTCTAAAGGAAAGAATCTATCTAAGAAGGTAGTGGCAAACTCCTCCAACTTAACAGGCCCTACATCTATATCCCTCTTTTCTTTCCACTATTTGAACTATGTGTGAGCAATATTCTGCAATTGATATGTAGCTATCTCAACACTCTAAATAGCTGATAGCCCTATGATGTTTGTAACCTTCTGAACCTGGTCAAGAAATTCCTGAGGGTCCTCATCTAACTTAGACCCAAAAAAGGTTGGAGGATTTATTCGGGTGAAGTCTCGAATCCTAGCTGTAGTAGTGTTGGCCATTGGATTGGATGGAACAATAGTTGTTCGTTTATTCTGAGCAGCAATTGAGTTAGCAAGAGTAGTGAATGCAACTCTGAACTATGCATGAGAAACGTGTTCATCCTAGAGATCTGTTTGGACGGGCTGAGGGGCTGACTGATTCTCGTTTATTCTTTTGGGAGGCATATTTTATGATTAAAAAGGCAAAAATGGATTAGAATGAGAGTTAAATTTTAGCTCACGCTAACTGGGATGGCATGGATACTGAAAGAAGGGAAATTGCTCCTAAAACATCTTATAGCCTCCTGTACATAAATGTGGCGCGTAACACACCCATGCATAAGACTCTACTAGATGTGGCTTTTAGACTTAGAAGGAATCTTTTGAACATTAGGCTCTGATACCAAGTTTGTATTGCCCTGAATCTGGTACCCAGAATGCTACACGGTGCTCATGCTTTTGAAGGACCACAACCTAACCCATGACCGATATCTGTATGTGAGCACTGCTTAATATACTGAATAAATGCAAAAATAAAGGATTAAAGGCCATAAGGTGCAAAACTAATAAAATGTAATATCTGAAAGTACAATATATCAATACCAAAACAAAACATAAATAAACTGTCTGAATATATAGTCTAAAGCCTCTAAAACTAACCTGTCTGAATACGGAGTTGATGGAACATGTCCCCAACTAACTCGAACTACTAAAATAAACTAAGTAACAAAGTACTGGACATATCCTTAAAGGATGAGGTCTCACTTCTACTCTGACTGCTAAAACTAGAATGCTACTGATGCTTTGGAGCTCATGCTTCTAAACCTATGGTATAAAGTAAAATACCATAGCACAATTATGTCAGTACGATTGAATGTACTGGTATGAAAGTGAGTTAGGTTTAATGTAGAGGGGTTCAAATGCATGAATAATGCTAACTGACTGTATAAAATAAACCTGAAAATACATGCATGAATATGTAACTATAAATGAGACCGTGATAACACTGACTACTGAGTCTGAATAGTTATAACATGAATTACTGATGAATGATATAAATGATATAACTTATACTGAGCGACTGGGCCTGATAGTCTAGCTTCTGATGGAACTAGTTGAGTTCTTTACTAAGCTGAATGACTGTATCTGACAGTCCTGAATCTGAAGAACTATCTGTGTTCTTTTAATAAGACTGAGACTATGGGAAGTAGTCATCTGAACGACATACCTCGAATAAAGAAATATAGTTGAGTTGGGGTCCAATCTATAACCCCAATTGGAATGGCATCAATACTGCATCATTGGTAAAAAAAAGTTATGGGTGACTCTCATTTGGAAGTGTCCCCAAAGGAGAACGATGGAAACCTTATCTGGCAGTGTTAATCCACCTCATCAACCCTCAACTGTCAGTGTTGATGTCTTAACGTATGTTGGCTACAATGTTCTAGAATACAAGGATTGCTTCTAAGGATCACACCCTCAACTGTCAGTGTGTTTCCTCATCCTCGGGCTCACTCGATGCTAAATCTTAATCCCATCTGAAAATACACTGAACTGATTATACTGAGATGAACTGGACTGAGTTCACTTAGTTCCGTGGACTGATGGAATACTACTAAATTCAGTTAACTGACTGAGTTCATAATATTACTGAATTTTCCTGAGTCATGTAACTAACAGAATTCTATCAAGTACTGAAACTGACTATGAATACTACCGATCATGGTGTGACTGAGATTATAATGAAACTGACACCGGCTCTAGGAACACAACTAAATTGTCAGGTATAAATTACCCCAAGACTCGATAGCACAAAAGTAAATCATAGCACAAGTTCAAAAGCACAAATATGGCTATATATATCCATAATTTATTGACTAAGACATTTCATCAAATACTTGATATGCATTAACTTGCACATATAAGGGGATTTTATAGAAACATGCTATAATGGCACTTTTACTTAACATAGGCATTTTATCGAACTCATGGGGAGCATAAATTGGTTATACCTACATCAATGCATTTAATTATCATGGTTGCATAAATCAATTTGCAATTTGAAGGGTTTAAGATGAATATTATGCAAATCATCATGTACAAGGATCAATCATTGGAACTTGTATTTTAACACATGAATCAAAACACAACAACAACATGAATATTAATTTCAATTCAACTAAATAATATACATTCATAAATATACAAATCTTTGGATTTTGAAAAAAGATTCTTAAGCTTCATAGGTGAAAGGTACCCATGAATCAACACTTAAAATATCTTAGAACGTAATTCCTTAAGGTTTGTTGGAGAAATTCTTGAGCTTGGCCTTGATTCTTCAGAGCTAGGATTTTGTTTCATGGGAGAGAATGTTCTAGATTTAGAGAAAAAGTGGGTAAATAACAATTTAAAACATTTTTTGGGATTAAATCCCACACTTGGATGTGTTAAAACCGTGGGAAAAGACCAATTTATCCCTGAATGAAATATTTAATTTTCATCAAAATTTCTTGATTTGGCAGGCTGACACGATGCAGCACTATCGTGTCGTGTTACTAAAAATTACCAACTAGGAACTGGGCTAACGACGCGACTCGATAGAATCGCGTTGCTACACTAGAAATTGACCACTCTCAAATAGGGCCTTGGCGCGACATTCCATAATTACGGAGGCTCACTGGATTTTGACGATTGCTATTTTGGCATGATTCGCGAAGCGTTGATGGCACAGGTGGCACACTGTCTTAAGAAAATGGCTCTAACTGTTCGCCCGGGTGTCGGATTTGGGAGAACTTAGTATCGATGGAAATCTTATTCAATTTTCCACACAACAAAAAGATAAAATCTTGAAAATTCCACATGTATAAAAGTGGATTCATCTTTTAAAGTCATTCTTTAACATTCCTAGGATGATTTTAAGCTACGTAGAAGTATGGGGTATTATAGTTCTGATCCCTATGCTTTTTTGACATTGCAGATATGGTTTACTATTGCTCTTTACTTTTTGTCTTATTCTTTTTATGTTATTTTAATTAGATATTTACATCTGTTGTTTTTATTAATTTACCCATTACTAGTATCCTATTTGTTGAGAAAATTGAAGGAAAGGTGACTTTTAAGTCTTGAATGAATGAACCGTTGTTTTCATTACAATATGCGAAAAAGTTATCTGGTGAAAAAATATAAAAAACCTTGTTGTCAGTTTCATTTTTTATGTCGTTTGTTTTTTTATTCGTTAGTGGGGATTTTGTTGTTGTTGAAACATGTGGTGTTTGTGTTGTTGATGGTGTTGGAACATATGGTGTTGTTTCTTTATTTTTAATGTTATTGTTGATGTTGGTGGTGGTGTTTTTGGTATTGCAATAGTTTCCTCAACTATTGTAACTGATGAACCAGCTGTTGGAATGGACGGAGCATCTGTTGTAAGAAATCAAACTAGTAGCAATGTTGGTTTGATTTATTCTAATAGATGACCCATTTATTGCAACATGTCAGACATCTGTTGCCATAGATGCATCGCCTGTTGCAATAGATGACTCATCTGTTAAACTGATGGAGAATCTATTACAACAGATGGGTCATCTGTTAGAACTCCTGTTGTAATGTGTTGTATTCATTCAATTTTATGTTACCCTTTTGTAATGTTCTTTTTGTTCTTCTCTTGTTTAATATCAAATATGTGTCTCTTGTTTGCAGATAAAATAAAGTCCAAGTGTATCAACTTTTGCCCAACTAGTAATAAAGGCTAAAGTAAAGATGGGTTCAAGGGAATAAGTTACTTGCACATGGAACCACTTCATATGTGGGAGGTATGTATTACTGATCAACCTATCATGAAAACACACATACAATACACTGATTTAGTGAATGTTAGTTCTTTACCTATATTAGGCATTAATTATTCAAACAAGATATTGCATTTTACCATTTAGATTGTTAAGTTGGAACTGATAAGGTTGAGGGATAATGTAGGTGGTATCGATACCCTATTACGGTTTAATGAAGATTTTGCTAATTTTTATGTGTCAAGTTAGAAGAAGGGTTCTAGTTTTTTGGTGGCAGATGTTGTTGGGTGAATTTATGCATTCTAGCGCTACTATTCTAGCTTATTTAGCCTTGTTTTGAGTATGATTATTTTGATATTTGTGTTAATAATGATA
>NW_025862266.1:235288-263092 GCF_002878395.1 Capsicum annuum
ACCATATGGTGCATGTAGCTTATATTGGAGTTTAAGGAGGCCCCGTGATTCGTTGAAATTGTGATGAGCTACTGGAATTTGCCGAAGTTTTTGACAATTGTGAATTGGCATGTCACTGGGTCGCGCCGATGCCCAAAATTGGGATAATTCTTCCCAGCTGAAATAAAATAATGTGGAAACCCAATCCAAGTCGGTTTATGACTTGTATAGTATAAATATAACATCCCAAACTCCATTTTGATCATCTTGGGATATCTTGGAACACCTTGGATGAGGCTACCGCAACTTCTTTTTAGGTTTTATCATTCCTTAATTTAGTTTTTTTATGGTTTGTGTCATCATTCCAACGGATTGGATGATGAATATTTCCATTCAAGGCTAGATCCTCTTTCTGGGGTTAAAGCCAAGAACATGATTATTATTGTTTTGGATTAATTTCATTTAATTCGCTTACCATTATTGCTTGTTTGTTTATTCTTTTTTAATTATTTTATGGATTGATCACCCATAAAATACATATATTGTCGACCTTTTGATCTCGGGAGATGAAATAGGGAGATAGAACATGGGAATAAATAATGTTTGAATTTTTATTCTTTTACAAAATAAAGAATTGAACTTAGCGTCTAGGAAAGGGATGTAATTAGATGCCTTACTTGATTCAAACGTGGGATGATAGCTTTAATTAACTTAATTGGATTATTACATCTCCTCTCAATGATGTAGTTGTAATATCCATATTAGGTAAAAGTTTAGAAGTTGGGAAACCATGATCATGCAATTAATCCTACGAATCAATAACCAAGATAAGCAAGTTGATGAATAAAGTTCAACACATAGTATGATTGTTAAAAAGTGCTTTAACCCTAGGTTTTTATCCATTTATTGTCCCAAGATTTTTATTTTTATGCATTATTTATTTTATTTACAAAATTACAAACACTATTTTTTTTCTCAATTAGTTAGACCGGAATTAGATTGGCGGTGAACGCAAGTTCCTGTGAGATCGATACTTGGGCTTCCTTGAAGCCAGTTTACTACTTGATAAGACTACGTACACTAGCATGTGCGCTTGGGCTCTGTCAAAAGTATAATTTAGTATTGATTGGATAGACTTTAAGGGTTCAATAAACTTTTGAAAGGCCTTCAAAGCCTCGTAGTGCTGCAACCAAAAATGGAAATGAAAATTGTTATTGAATAGTCCAAATTTATATGGATGGATTGCTCGAGGAGACTATTATATAGCAGGAAGTGCTTGGGAGAATACCTATGTAGGAAGAGGGAGGCGGATAGGACCATATATTAACTCAGACCTTATTAAAGAAGAAACACAGGGTATGAAAGAATGTGTAGAGAATCTGGCTAATGAAATTAACATGAAAAATGAAAAAATTGAATGAGCTGAAAATGTGAAAGTGTATCCAAAAATGAAAAACCATCAGTCTGTTTTGAAAATAAAATATTGAAGTCGTCTAGAGCTGTGCACTTTATGGTTACAGCTATCCATAAAATGCAAGACCCAAACTCTAAGGTTACATCTTTGCAAGCACCAATGGTAGTAAGATTGTTAGTCAAGAACTAAACCTAAACCAACAACTCCTGAAGTAATAATAAAGGGTCAAGCAAAGGTTGCAATTTCTGAATTTAAACATGCATACCAGTCCCTCTGCTTAATATTTTGGTCTGGTTAAAGGCAGTGGAAACAATAAGGCATGGGATTGTTGCCCAACTTTAGACCTTTTTGTTTCTACTACCATTGACCGCATCAGAACCACAAATAGAAAGCATGGGATAGAATTTAGACTTCAGAAATTGACCCCTTGGCTTCCATTATTTTTACTTCTGGAGTTGTTGGTTTAGGTTTTATACTTGACTGAAAATCTTACCAATCGTCTGTGCTCGCCAAGCTGTTTCCTTAGAGTACTGGTCCTTCTTTTTATGGGTTTTCATTCAGGCCACGGTATCTAGTCACAGTCTCTAGCATAGTGTCCAACTCCAGTCCTCTTTAGCATTATTCTTTTTCAAGAACAACTAACAAATTTTATCATTTGGATACACTTTCACATTTACAGCTCATTCAGTTTTTTCATATTTCAAGTCAATTTAATTGGCCAGATTGGCTAGAAGTTCCTTACTTGCTTCCTTATGTTTCCTCTTAAACAAGGTCTGAGATGATAAATGATCTTATCCACCTCCCCATTCCTGCACAGGTATTCTCCTAAGCACCTTCTGTTGTATAATAGTCTCCTCGAGCAACCCTTCCATATAAATTTTGAATAGGTGAATTTCTATTGGTTTTTCATTCTTGTTTTTTGTAGTGAAAGGCTTCGAAGGCCATCTCAAAGTCCATTAACCCATTAAAATTGGTCCAATAACTATTGAATGTATATAATGCTATCAAATATTGATCCCTTCTCAGAACTTGACATGTAAAAATGAGCAAAACCATCATTAAATTGTAACAGGGTATCGACACCATCTTTTTGGAGCCCTTCGACTTTATTAGTTTGCACCTATCAAACCAAAATATAAAATTCAGGATCTTTTTTGAAGGATCAATATCTAATTGGTAAAAAACTACACTCACAAAATCATTGTACTTTATGTGTTTGTCACGAATGCCTGATCAATAATACATAACTCGCACGTATGAAAGTGGATCCATACATCTGAATGTACCTTATTCTTCCTACCCCATCAATATCATAAAGTTTTTATTCTTCACTTCCAATTGCTAAGTAGTGTACAAGACTACAGAGGATCAAAGGGTGACCATCTTTAATGTCAGAGGATGACATGCCCGTCAAGAAAAAACAAGTGCTACAAGTTATGACTTTTCATCTTTTTGTTTTTAAATATATTTTTATTTATTTTATATAATAAAACAATCACCATTTTGGATTAATTAAGGTATGTGATGACTATTAAAAAAGAGGTGAACAATCGTGACTATTTATTTAACACATTCAAAACAGCTGATGAATCAAATTCCCCATCTATTGCAATTGATGAATTAGCTAGTGTAATGCACCGAGAGTACACCCTGAGCGCCACACGGTGCTTACAGTCCCAAGGGACCACAAGATAATCCATGAGCTAGTACCTTTTGTGAGAACTTAATAATATGATGACATGTGCAGAAGAACAACTGATAAGCTGTAAGGTTTTAGAAACTGAAAACAATACTGAATCATGAATCTAGAAAACAACTATCTGAAACTTATAAAGTAAACATAAACTGATTGATTATCTAAAATGTATGAAAGCCTGTAAACTGATTGAATATGAGTTGATGGGACAAGCCCCAACTAACTCCAAATAAATACTAAACTGAAAGCACGAAATAAAAGAGTTTCTCCTCGAAATATAACGACTCACCACCACTACGACTGATAATCTAGGAAGTATATATGCGATTCGGGAATTGGGTATTTGAACCTATGATATGATACATCAGAGTGTAAAAAAAGAGTATGTGATCAGTACTTTGAATGTACTAGTATGCTAAATGAGGTGGTGTAACACCCCAAGATCCCATCCCGAGATGTCACACGGTGCATAAGGCCACACTCAGCCTCAAGCTAACCCTATAAATCTGCCATCACTTTTAGAACTTACTTTGATAATCGTCGTGCTAATATAGGAGAGAATGAAATATCATAAACATACTATAATAAGGTAAGAAACTAGCCCGTACAATCCAAAATACTAAAATTCTGTACATACCAACCCTTTAGTCTGACAAAGCCTCTATACATCAAAATCAAGGAGACATTGGGATAAACCCCTAACTGACTCAAACAGTACTGAAAGCCATAACAATAGAACGGTATCAAAAAATATAAATATGGTCCATGAACCATAAGGACTCACCACTGAGAAGACGAAAAGAGGCACCCGAATATCGCTAACACGGCTGAGTACCTGAACCTACATTACGAGAAAATGTAGCCCAAAGGAAAATATGTGGGTCAGCTCTTTGGAATGTACTGACTATGTGGGGGTGCATGTAACAATGTAAATATCATCATCAATCTCATGAAAATATGCATATGTACAATGATGGTTCACTAGGCTTAAGTTGGATTGAAACAAACTTTTCAAGATCTCATCGTAAATAAATCATATGATAACAATCTCATAAATCATCATAAATAACTCAACTCTTCAACTCAAGACCCAGAGTGACTTTGTAATTCAAAAAACTCAACTCTTATGGACATGGGAGGTTCTTATAACAGACATAAACCATATGAGCTACATGGAGTTCATCGTTTTGCCCTCCTAAGGAGAGAACCCCACATGGGCAGGAGCGTCGTACTCTAGCCAGGGAGTACATCCAAAATTTAGTGATCACAATCTCATACTCGGCCTCCATCCCACAATTATCAACATCAATCCTACAGTGGCACGTAGTTTCGGAGGAAATACCATATTTTCCACTCGGTGCTAAATACTACTCCCAGACACAAGCTTAGAACACATTAGGAAATCCACCACAAACATCGCAAGGGTGTATTATGAAGACTAAATCAAATCTCTTTCTCATTTATCAAATCATAATCAATTTGTGGATTCCTAAATTGACTCAAATCAAATCAATCTTTCTCAATATCAAAATTCATCAATTCATTAAGACATGACAACATCAATAACTTTGAGGAAATATCAAGATTCATAGTAACAACTCAATTCTCGAAACCACTTAA
Source organism: Capsicum annuum (assembly GCF_002878395.1). Classification (NCBI taxonomy): domain Eukaryota; kingdom Viridiplantae; phylum Streptophyta; class Magnoliopsida; order Solanales; family Solanaceae; genus Capsicum; species Capsicum annuum. The sequence goes on from NW_025862266.1 coordinate 239,998, forward strand.
AATACCAACTCAAAGTAGAAACTTGAAATTCACAATATCAAATATCAAATCATAACTTGGAAATTGTTAAATAAACATGTATAACAAAGCTTGAATGATTTATATTCTCATAATCTCATGATGAAGTAATTTGGGTATAAACCCACTTGCAAAATCATATAAATCCATATTAAAAATCAAAGCTTTGAGCACAAGAATGAAAGAATTGCTCTTATTCAAAACCCCACATACCTTGGATTATGATTTTTAAGATGAACAAGCTTGATAGAAAACTCTTCTTTATACTTTTGAGCAAAGTTTCTTGATGCCTTTAGCTTGGAAAACTTAATTCTTGAACAACTTGGTGAAATCTTTGGAAGATTGTTGAATTTCTTGGAGATGATGTGATTTAGGATTTTGGTAGAAACCTTAATATCTAGAGAATCAAGGAGGAGAAATGAGGGAAAAATGATCTTCTCTCCTCTACTTGGATATATATATATATATATATATATAAAGCCAAAATGGTGGGAAAAGACCAAAATACCCTTTTAAAAAGAGTTGAAAAGTGCTGATCGGGGTTTGTGATGGTCAAATTGGTGGTCCATCAGAGCAACTGATGGTCTACCAGATCGTCCATCACTCGAGTGCCAAAACTGGGACATTCTGCCTTGACTTGACGATCCTCTTGACGGTCCGTCAAATTTTTGGCGGCCCACCATTTTGGCCATTAAACAATGGATAGAAAAAGGGATTACTTCCTTGGCTTGATGGGACAACTGATGGTCCACCAAGGACTTGGCGGTCCATCAGGTCTACCGTCAGGTCTGGGCGATTCCGACATTGCTTAGTAAAACGGCCATAAATTCCTCGTCCGATGTTGGATTTCAATGAAATTGGTATCAATGGAAAGCTTATTCAATGATCTACATGGAAAAAATTAGAAATTAGAGAAATACAATACAATATAAACATCAATAACTTTGGAAGCCACCCCTATCCACTCAAAAGATAGATTTAGCATTAAGGAACGATCGGGGTATTACAATAGGCTAACATGCATGGTTTCATGAACATTAATAATAATTGTCTTAAATATATATATATATATACATATAACATAAAGTACTGAATAGAGAACATGAAATCAGTAGATATTGAGGATACATTAAATCTATAAATACTAAGAATGCATGAAATTTGTAAGTACTAAGGATGCATGACCAAGCATATAACATGTTCTGAATATAATCTATAAATACAGAAATCTAAAAACTGAATCACTAATATCTATATGCTATGGTTAAGAAACTTAAATTGAATTACTGAACTGATTACTGGACTGAGGTTGTGGGAGGTATCATCTAACTGACATGCCCCAATAAGAAATTAGGGGTCTAACCTATGACCCCAGTTGGAAGGGTTTCAATACCACGCCACGGACATTAAAACTAGCTGTGTGGATCCACTACACTGATGTACTGTCCCAAAGGACTAAGTGTGTTAAGACTAAACTAACGGGTGACCCCTGCAAGGTACTCAAGCCTAATCTGATGGGTGGCTCCTCATATCCTATGTTGGCTACATAGTTCTGCAGTACACAGACAGAATTCTACTCCCAACGAAACTGACTCAGAATACTTCACTGTTCTGAGTTTAACTAATTATGATGACTTACTGAACTGAATCGTCATAACCATTCTGAACTATTCTGTAGATACTGAGAGTAAGTAAATAGCTAAGTTTTCAAATATTCATAACCCCTAGGACTCAATAGCAGTAATAAAAAAATAGTACTAGACTCTGGAGACATAATATAAAGGTATTTATTCAAAATTCGCTCTTGTAGGCATTTCATCAGACCCTTAGTATTCATAGTTTAAGCTAATCATAGGAATAGTATAAAACTTGGAGTAATAGCATGATTTCGACATCAATAACACTTAATCATGATTTAAATCGGTGAATAACAATTTTAGAGCATCTAGGGTTTGATGAACAACAACAATTTCATGTAAACATGGTATAGAAATGCTATTCATGGGAGTTCATGTTTAAGATCGATGGAAAGCTTATCCAATGCTCTACATGACAAAAAGTAGAAATTAGAGTAATACAACACAATATAAACATCAATCACTTTGGAAGCCACCCCTATTCACTCAAAAGACAGATTTAGGCTTAAGGAACGATCGGGTTATTACAATATCTCCCCCTTGAAAACATTCATCCTCGAATGTTGCCAGATAGGTCAAGAACAAGAGAAAAATAAGGACGCACAGCTGGAACGACCCACTCAAAGGGCTTACTTTACTCTAAACTTTTGGGTACTGCACAGAATGTATGAATCATAGAGAGAGTAACCATATAGCTGAATGCACAACTGAATTGAGGAAGAATAGTACCTTCAACTTGATTTGGACTTGTGGAGAAGAGATGAGGCTAATTGGCTTGCATATCTTCTTCTATTTCCCAAGTAGCACCCTCGACTAATTGTTTTCGCCACAAAACTTTAACCAAGGGAACTTCCTTGTTCCTTAGTTTTCATACTTGATAATCTAAGATCTCAACTGGAACATCATCATAAGAAGGACTATCTTGAACATCAAAGCTCTCTGATGGATCAATAACAACAGAATCACCAATGTGTTTTTTTAACATAGAAACATGAAATATAGGATGGACAACTAACAACTCTGTAGGCAACTCAATCTCATAAGCTGCTTTCCCAACACGATTCAAAACTCTAAAGGGCCTACAAATTGAGGACTAAGCTATCCTTTCTTTCCAAATCTTTTTACCCCTTTCTTGGGTGAAATTATCAAATACACTAGATCACCAACTTCAAACTTAAGGGCTCGTCTTCTTACATCTGCATATAACTTCTGACAACTCTGGGTTGTCTTAAACCTCTCCCAAATCAACATAAATTTCTCCATAGCCTCAAACACAACATCAGGTCCAATCGCAACAGCTTCACCCACTTTGAACCAACCTATGGGCGATCTAAATCTTCTCTCATATAAAGCTTCAAACGGAGCCATTCCAATACTAGCATGAAAACTGTTGTTGTAAGAAAATTCAATCAATAGCAACTGTTCATCCCAACTTCCTTTGAAATTAATAACACATGCCCTCAACATATCCTTCAAAGTTTGGATAGTCCTCTCATCCTGACCGTCAGTCTACGGATGAAAAGCTGAGCTAAGATAAACTTTGGTGCCAAGCCCCTTTTGGAAGGCTCTTCAAAACTGAGAAGTAAATTGCGTACCTCTATGGGAGATGATAGGCAATTGAACTTTCATGCAACTTGACTAACTCTGAAAGGTATAGCTTAGCATAGTCCTCCGTGGTGAAAGATGTATGAACTTGCAGAAAATATATTGACTTAGTCATCCTATCTACAACGACCCAAATTAAATCATGACGACGTCGAGAAGGAGGTAAACCATTCACAAACTATATATTGACTTCCTCCCATTTCCAAGTAGGGATACTGAATTCTTGTATCATTCCACCAGGTCTTTGGTGTTATATCCTAACCTGTTGGCAAGTTGAACACTTCTCTACGAACTTCGCTATATCTTTTTTCATACCATTCCACCAATAAATTTCCCATAAATCATGGTACATCTTGGTATCACCAGGATGAATAGAATATCGCGCGCCATGCGCTTCAGCCTAAATTCTCTACCTTAAATCATCAACTTTTGGACCACAAAGTTTACCTTACAATCTCAACACACCATCTCCCTCTTGGGAGAAAACCTCTACCTTCTGGTCCATAACTGACTTCTTCAGTCAGACCAAACTAGGCTCCCTGTCTTGCTTCTTCTTTACCTCCGAGACCAAAGAGGACTCGAAACTACTCTGAACTAACATCCTCCCTTTAGTGGAATCAAGCAATCTAACACCCAAACTAGCCAAATAATGCACATCATGCGCCAATTCTTTCTAATCATTCTCTACATGAGCTATACTACCAATAGGCAACCTGCTAAAAGTATCTACCATAATATTGTCCTTGTTCGGGTGATACATCACACTCATATCGTATTCTTTTAGCAACTCTAACCATCTTCTTTGTCTGAGGTTCAACTCCTTCTGAGTAAACACATACCGCAGGCTTTTGTGATCAGTAAACACATCAACATGAACACCATACAAATAATGTCTCCAGATTTTCAAAGCAAAAACTACAGCTGCTAATTCAAGATCATGGGTTGGGTAGTTCTTTTCTTGAGGCTTCAACTGTCTAGAGGAATAAGCTATAAATTTACCCCTCTACATCAACACACAACCTAGACTAACTCTAGAAGCATCGCAGTACACCATAAGACTATCAGTACTATTGGGTAAGCTAACACTGGGGCTGACGTGAGTTGAATATTCAACTCTTGAAAAATCTTCTCACAGGCATCTGTCTAATGGAACTTAACTTTATTTTGGGTCAACTGGGTCATGGTAGACATGATAGAAGAGAAGCCCTCAACAAAACGATAGTAGTAACCAGCTAGACTCAAGAAACTCCTAATATAAAATGGGGAGGTAGGTCTAGGCCAATTCTTCACAGCTTCTGTCTTTTGAGGATCAACTCTAATACCTTTAGAAGATACAATGTGACCCAGAAAAGAAACTAACCTTAACCAAAATTCACACTTCCTAAATTTAGTGAATAATTGATGAGCTCTAAGGGTTTCCAACATGATTCAAAGATGATTTTCATGGTCATCCTCACTTCAGGAATATACAAGAATATCATCTATGAACATAATAATAAATAAATCTAGATACCTCTTGAATACTCAGTTTATGATCCATGAAATCCGCTAGAGCATTGGTTAACCCAAAGGACATGACAAGAAACTCAAATGACCATAACGGGTTTGAAAAGCAGACTTTGGAATATCACACTCTCTCACTTTAAGCTAATGACAGCTGGATCTAAGTTCTATCTGTGAGAAATAACTTGCACCCTGTAGCTGATCAAATAAATCATCGATTCTAGAAAAAAGGTACTTGTTCTTAATAGTCACCTTGTTGCGTTGAAGATAGTCAATGCATATATAATGTACCATATTTCTTCTACATAAATAGAGAAGGTGTACCCCACGGGGAAATATTGGGTCTGATAAAGCCTTTTTCTAAGAGATCTTTGAGTTGCTCCTTCAACTCTTTAAGTTCTGCGGGAGCCATAAGGTACGTAGGAATAGAAATAGGTTTTGTATCAAGGAGAAGATCAATTCCGAATTGTATCTCTCTATCCGGAGGTACCCTTAGGAGATCTTCCGGGAAAACATCAAGAAATTCATTAACAACACTAATAGACTGAATAGTCAGAGTCTCAGACTTGGTGTCTTTAACTCAAACCAAATGATAGATGCAAACCTTGGAAATCAACTTCCTAGCTTTGAGGTAAGATATGAAATGACTCTTCAGAGTTATAGAACTCTCAGACCACTCAAACACGGGTTCATTAGGAAACTAAAACTTGACCACTCAGGTACGACAATATATAGATGCATAGCACGAGTGAAGCCAAACTATACCAGAAAAATGTCAAAATTAACCATATCTATTTTAATTAAATCAGCACATATGACCCGATAAAGGATAGTAATAGGACACTTCTTATAAACTCTCTTAGCAATAACAGACTCTCCTACCGAGGTAGAAACCAGAATAGGCTTAGGAATCCGTTCAGGGTCCATCTCAAAATTTATACCAACCAGAGGTGTCACATAAGATAAACTCAAATCGAGGTCCATCAATACGTAGACATCAAAATGAAAGACACAGATAATACCAGTGAAAACATTTGGAGAATCCTCCTACTCTTGGAGAGGTGGTATAGCATAGAAGCGATTCTGGCATGAACCTCCAACAGTACTAGAAGAGGTGCCTAAGGAGGAACTAGGCGGACTACGAGAGCGGGGGCACTGGTAGCCTGACTCTGGGGACGAGCATCTCGACTCCCCTATCTAACATATAGACAATATATAATTGGTGCACAACTTGCCATAATTAAAGCAACCTCTCTGATAAATAAAACACTCGCCAAAATAATCTCTACTATACTTGGCACATGAAGGAAGACAAGGTCTATTACTTATACTTTCCTGAGACCTGGATATAATAGGCCTGTTCCCCTGTTCCTGCCTGCTTCTAGGTATGGGAGCACTAACTGAGGTAGGCACGGGCATAAATGGACGTCTCTGGAATTAAGGCCGGTCACCTCCATAGAATCTGGACTGACCGAATCCCTGCTGCTTTGAACTAGCTCTTTTGTTCCCTCTTACTTTCTCCCTCTCTTTTACCTTATCAACTTCAATCTGTTGGGCATGTATCATCAACCGAGAAAGGTCCATCTCCCTATTAAGCATAGAAGATCTACACTCTTTCATAATGTAACTCGACACACCAGTCACGAACTTACTCATGATGGTCCTGGAGTCAACCATCAAACTAGGTGCATATTTGGACAACTGATTGAATCTAAGGCAATACTCCTTAACAGTCATGGAGCCTTGTCTCAAATTCATGAATTCCTCTAACTTTGCTTTGCTCATCTCATGAGGAAAGAATCTGTCTAAGAATACATCCTAGAATAACTTCCATGTCATGGGAGCGGCATCCACTTCTCTACTTTCTCTCCATATTTCCACCCAATCATATGCAACATCTTTTATTCAATAGGCAGCCAATTCAACACTCTCCTCCTCAGTCACGTGCATAATCTGGTTGATTTTTCTTACTTTATCCAAGTACATCTATGGGTCTTTACCTACCTTTGACCCATAGAACTCAGGCGGATTAATCCACATAAAGTCACGAACCCAAGCTATAGTAGAATTATTCTCTTACGGAGATGGAACAGTAGCCTTGGTGTTAGCTTGAGTATTGGTGCTAACTGCCTAGGCTGGCACCTGAAAAGCTGCTTGAAATTGGGCATGTGACACATGCTCGTTCAGGGGATCAACGGGTTGAGGTTGCTCATTGTTTCTGCGAGCTCTACGAGGAGGCATTTTAAGTCATAAGAGAGCATAAATTAATAAAATAGAGAAACAGTCATAGGCATTATAGACTTTTGAAAGAAAGAGATGACTTTTCCTGAAACGTCCTGTAGCCTCTTGCTCATAGATGTGGTACGCTACTCACCGATGATCAAGACTCTACGTAATGCAGATTGTCACACTTCCTAGGACTTATTAAACCTTAGGCGCTCTAATACTAAGCTTGTAACGCCCCAAGATCCCATCTCGAGATATCACACGGTGCATAAGGCCACACCCAGCCTCAAGCTAACCGTCTAAACCTGCCATCACTTCTAGAACTCACTTTGAAAATTGTCGTGCTAATATAAGAGATAATGACATATCATAAACATACTATAATAAGATAAGAAACTATCCTATACAATCAAAAATACTAAAATTCTGTATGTACCAACCCTTTAGTCTTACAAAGTCTCTATACATCAAAATGAAGAAGACATTAGGACAAACCCCCAACTGACTCAAATACTACTGAAATCCATAACAATAGAACGGTATCACAAAATATAAACATGATCCTCGAACCATGAGGACTCACCATTAAGCAGGAGAAAAGAAGCACTCGAATATCACTAACGCGGCTGAGTACCTGAACCTACATTACGAGAAAATATAGCCCATAGGAAAATATGTGGTTCAGCACTTTGGAATGTACTGAGTATGTAGGGGTGCATGTAACAATGTAAATATCATCATCAATTTTATGAAAATATGCATATGTACAATGATCGCTCACTTGGCTTGAGTTAGATTGAAAAAAACTTTTCAAGATCTCTTCTTAAATAAATCATATGATAACAACCTCATAAATCATCATAAACAACTCAACTCTTCAACTCAAGACTCAGAGTGACTCTGTAATTAAAGAAACTCGGCTCTTATGGACATGAGAGGTTCTTATAACCGACATAAACTATGTGAGCTACATGGAATCCAATATTTTTCCCTCCTAAGGAGAGAACCCCCCATATTGGAGGGAGCATCGTACTCTTGCCAGGGAGTACAACATAAATTTAGTGATCACAAGCTCATACTCGGCCTCTGGTCCACAATTATCAACATCAATCCTACGGTGGTACGTAGTTTTGGAGGAAATACCACATTTCTCGCTTGGTGCTAAATACTACTCCCAGACCCAGGGTCAGAACGAGTTATAAAATCCACCACAAACATCACAAGGGTTTATCATGAAGACCAAATCAAATTGTTTTCTCATTTATCAAATCATAATCAATTTGTGGATACATAACTCAACTCAAATCAAATCAATCTTTCACAATATCAAAATGCATCAATTCATTAAGTCATGAAAATATCAATGACTTTGAGAAAATGTCAATACTCATTGTAACAACTCAATTCTCATGAATCAATATACTCAATAATTCAATTTGTCATAAGAAAGCTTAAATCTTGACACATATCTTTAAAGCACTTGAAATACCAACTCACAGTAGAAACTTTAAATTCACAGTATTAAATATCAATTCATAACTTTAAAATTGTGAAATAATCATGTATAACAAAGCTTGAACGATTTATATTCTCATAATCTCATGATGATGTAATTTGGGTATAAACTAACTAGAAAAATCATATAAATCGATAATAAAAATCAAATCTTTGAGCACAAGAATGAAAGAATTACTCTTGTTCAAAACCCCACATACCTTGGATACGATTTTTAAGATGAACAAGCTTGATAGGAAACTCTAATTTACACTTTTGAGCTAAGTTTCCTGATGCCTTTGGCTTGGAGAACTTAATTCTTGAACAACTTGGTGAAATCTTTGGAAGATTCTTGAATTTCTTTGAGATGATTTGATTTAGGATTTTGGAAGAAACTCTAGTTTCTAGAGAATCAAGAAGGAGAAATGAGAGAAAAATGATCTTCTCTCCTCCACATGGATATATATATATATAAAACTAAAATGGGCGGAAAAGACCAAAATGCCATTTTAAAAGAGTTGAAATATGCTGATCGGGGTCTATGATAGTCGAATTGATGGTCTGTCAGAGCAACTGATGATCCGTCAAAGCAACTAACAGTCCACCAGATCGTCCGTCACTCGAGTGCCAAAACTGGGATATTCTACCTCGACTTGACGGTCTATCAAATTTTTGGCGACCCATAATTTTGGCTGTCGCACGATGGCCAGAAAAAGGGGTTATTGCCTTGGCTTGATGGGACATCTGATGGTCCACCAAGGACTTGGCGGTCCTTCAGGTCTACCATCAGGCTTGGGCGATTCCGACATTGCCTAGTAAAACGGCCATAACTTTCTCGTCTGATATCAGATTTTGATGAAATTGGTATCGATGGAAATCTTATTCAATGATATACATGAAAAGATTTAAAAATTAGAGAAATACAACACAATATAAACATCAATAACTTTGGAAGTCATCCCTATCTATTCAAAAGTTATATTTAGGTTTAAGGAATGATTGGGGTATTATAATAGGCTAATATGCATGGTTTCATGAAAATTTATAATAATTTTTTAAATATATATATATATGTATAACATGAAGTATTAAATAGAGTACATGAAATCTGTAGATCCTGAGGATACATGAAATCTGTAAAAACTAAGAATGCATGAAATTTTTAAGTTGTGAGGATGCAAGACCATACATATAACATGTTCTGAATATAATCTATAAATATAGAAATATGATAACTGAATCACTTATATCTATATGCTATGGTTAAGAAACTAATATTGAATTACTGAACTAATTATTAGACTGAGACTGTAGGAGGTATCATCTAACTAACATGCCCCAATAAGTAAATAGGGGTCTAACCTATCACCCCAGTTGGAAGGGTGTCAGTACCATGCCACGGGTATTAAAAATTCCTTTGTGAATCCACTATACTGATGTACTATCCCAAAGGACTAAGCGTGTCAAGCCTAAACTAACGGGTGACCCCTGCAAGGTACTCAAGCCTAATCTGATGTGTGACTCCTCATATCCTATGATGGCTACGTAGTTCGAAAGTACACAAACATATACTAACGATTGTGACTATCTGATAGGGAAACCATCATCCTTGCACTCGCTCAATGCTAAATTCTACTCCCAACTAAACTGACTCAGAATACTTTACTCTTTTGAGTTTAACTAATTATGATGACTTACTGAACTGATAATCCTCATAACTATTTTGAACTATTCTGTAGATACTGAGACTAAGTAAATAGCTAATTTTTCAAGTATTCATAACCCCTAGGACTCAATAGGAGTAATTGAAAAATAGTATTTGACTCTGGAGACATAACATAAAAGCATTTATTCAAAATTCACTCTTGTTGGCATATCATCAGACCATTAGTATTCATAGTTTAAGCTAATCATGGGGATAGTATAAAACTTGGAGTAATAGAATGATTTTGACATTAATAACACTTAATCATGATTTAAATCGGTGAATAACAACATTAGAAGATGTGGGATTTGATAAACAATAACAATTTCATGTAAACATGGTTTAGAATTGCTATTCATAGGAGTTCGTGTTTAAGATCACAATTTAAAATTAGAATAACATGTAAAGATCATAAATTTGTATTTAAAATATGATACTTGGGCTGCATGGATGAAAGAATCCCATGGATGAACACTTAACATACTTGAGTAGTTGAATTCTTGGAGTTTCTTGGAAATTTCTTGGGAATTGATCTTGAATCTTGGAGGCTAGGGTTCTCTATTTGAAAGAGAATGCTCTTGATATGAGAGAGATTGAATAAAATAATGACTAAGTAGGCTTTTAGGGCATTAAATTTTCTTTTTGGACTGATTAGGGTCATTGAAAAAGACCCAACTGCCCCTTAAATAATTAAAAATTTTCATCATTGGAATACCATATTTGGGATTCAACGTTACTCGGTACCATCACGGTGAGCCACTAGAATTTGGATGAAACTATATTCCATGGACAAGTGAGAAAATGTTCTTTGACGTGACACGGTAGAATTGAGTTGCGTCACTAGAAATTGACGAGTATGTACTAGCACTCTGGCATGATGCAATGCTAATCACGTAGCCTCACTGGAAAGTGACAATTGGAAAATATACCATCAGCGAGATGCGGTGCTTACACAATGGCACACTGAAAAGGGACGAACGCCATTTTTGGGGTTACTATGATGCAGTGCTACTTGTATTGAGCTACTGCTTTCACTAAAAGTGTTATAACTTCTCACTCGAGTATCAAATTTGGCTGAAACTGGTATCGTTGGAAAGATAATTTAATTTCCCACAACTTGGTGGGTATTGGGATGGATAATTATGAGTAGATAAATATATATTCTTATTCAAAGTTGACTAAAGCTACATTCTTATACAAAAATTCAATTGATAAGGAATATTTTGATTCGTCTAATAGCTGGGAGTTATTTGAGGCCTTCATATACATCAAACTAACTCATAAAACTACCAAGGGACCATAATGTACTATGCATAAGCTTGAAATATGGATCTAACATTGGTTTGGATTTTTAGGGTATTACAATATCTCCTCCATGGGAACATTCATCCTCGAATGAGACTGGTTAAGCTGAAAACACTGAGGAACTGACATTACATGCTAAATATACATGATGAAAACATGATTACGTAACTGAGTGTGAAACATTAGTCATGACTAAAATGTATCTGTGAATGCATGACTAACATGAGAATGATATATAGTTAAAACTGAGCATGGAAAAGAGAAGTTTTATGAAGGTTGTTACCTTAAGCTGAGTCTGAGTTTGTGGAGAAAAGATGAGGGTAATTTGTCCACATAGCTTCTTCCACTTCCCAGGTTTCTTCATTAATGGATTGATTTCTCCAAAGAACTTTGACTAGGGGAACTTTCTTGTTCCTTCATCTATGAACTTGTCGATTAAGAATTTTGACTGGAATTTCCTCGTAGGAAAGACTATTCTGAACATCTATGCTTTCTATGGGAACAACTACAGCTGGGTCACCAATGCACTTCTTCAACAAAGAGATATAGAATGTTAGGTGCACTGATTCTAAGTCTGCAGGAAACCTAAGCTCATATGCCACCTTTCCAAAGAAGCTCAAAAATCTAAAAGGGCTAACATATCAGGGTCTAAGCTTCCCCTTCTTACTAAACCTCTTTACTCCCTTCATGGGAGAGATCTTTAGATATATGAAATCATTAGTCTCAAACTCAAGATCTTTCCTTCTCACATCTGTATATAATTTATGTCGGCTCTGGGTTGCCTTAATCCTCTCCCTAATCAACTGAACTTTCTATAAGGCATCAAACACCAAGTCAGGCCCTACTACTACGGTTGCTCCAACTTTAAACCAACCAAACCGAGATCTACACCTCCTTCCATATAGAGCATCAAATAGAGCCATCTTAATACTGGAATGATAGTTGTTATTATACATGAACTCAATCAAAGGCAATTGGTCATCCCAACTGCCCTTAAAGTTGACTATAGATGCTCTCAACATATCCTCAAGGATTACCTTTCTACTTGACCATCGGCCTGAGGGTGAAAGGATGTATGAGGTGAACTTAGGTACCAATACCCTTCTAAAAAGCTTTCCAAAAGTAAGAGGTAAACTGAGTACCTCTATCTGAGATAATAGATAGCGGATTATCGTGCAACCTAACCAAATCTCTGAGATACATCTTGGCATACTCCTCGGCAAAATAAGAAGTATGGACTGGCAAGAAATGAGTTGATTTGGTCATTCTTTCCGTAATGACCCAAATCGAATCATGCTACTGACGAGTACGAGGCAAACCTGTCACAAAATCCATTTTCACTTCCTCTCACTTCCAACTGGGAATACTGAGCTCCTGTATAGACCCACTAGCCTTTTGATGTTCAATCTTAACCTGTTGATATATAGAGCACTTATCTACGTACTCTGTAGTATCTCTCTTTATCCCACTCCACCAATATATTTCCTGTAGATCGTAGTACATCTTTGTGGCCCCTGGATGAATCGAGTTACATGCACCATGCACTTCTGCAAGAATTCGCTATCTCAATTCATTAACACATGGCACATAAAGTCTACCCTAACAATGCAATACACCATCTTCCCCTTGGGAGAAAACATCTACTTTCTGATCTCTGAATGACTCCTTCAACTTTACTAGACTAGGATCCCTATCTTACTTTTCTTTCACTTCAACAACCAACAAAGATTCCAAACTATTCTGAACTCATGCACTACCCTCAACTAAATACCAAGTGAACACCTAATCTAGAAAGTTGATGAACTTCCTGACCTAACTTCATCCTATCCTTCTCAATATGAATAACACTACCCATAGACAATCTACTTAGGACATCTGCCACTACATTGGCCATGGCTGGGTGGTACAAAACACGCATATCATAATCTTTCAACAATTCTAAACACCTTCTCTGGCAGATTCAAATCTTTCTATGAAAATATATACTGCAAGCTTTTGTTATCTTTGAACACATAAACATACACCCCATACAAATAGTTCCTCCAAATCTTAAGGAAAAAACAATAGTTGCTAACTTAAGATAATGGATAGGGTAATTCGTTTCATAGGGCTTAAGTTATCTAAAGGAATAGGCTACAATCTTACACCTCTACATCAAAACACATCCCAACCCAACTCTGGAAGCATCACAGTACACAAAAAACCCATCTGAACCATTTGACAATGTAAAAAATAGGTTGTAGTGAGTCGAGTTTTCAATTCCAAAAAACTCTTCTCAAAAGAATCTGACCATTGAAACTTAACTTTTTTCAAAGTCAGTCGGTACATGGGAATGCAATAGATGAAAATCCTTTAACAAACCATTGGTAATATCCAGCCAAACCCAAGAAACTCCTGATATCTGATGAAAAAATGGGCTTGGGCTAGTTCCTTACTGCCTTTCTTTGAGGATCGACTCTAATGCCATCACCAGAAATAATATGGCCAAGGAAAGCTACTGATGTTAAATAGAATTCGCACTTACTAAATTTGGTGAACAACTGATCGGCTCTAAGAGTCTGCAATACTATTTTGAGGTGGTATGCATGATAATTTTTGTTACGGGTGTAAACAAGGATCTCATAAATGAAGACTATGACAAATATATCAAAGAATTTCTTAAACACTCAGTTCATCAAGTCCGTAAAGGTTGCTAAGGAATTTGTGAGACCAAAGGACATGACTAGAAACTTAAAGCTACCATACCGAGTTCTGAAAGCTATTTTTGAAATGTTACCTCTCTAACTCTGAGCTGATGATAGCCGAATCTGAGGTCTATCTTACAAAAATAACTGGCACCCTGAAGTTAGTCGAACAAGTCATCAATTTTAGGAAGTGGATACTTGTTTTTAATTGTGACTTTGTTCAACTAACGACAGTCGATACATATTTTAAGAGAATCATCTTTCTTACGCATAAATAGGACTGGTGCTCCCTATGGGGAAATGTTGGGCCTGATGAATCCCTTATCTAAGAGATCTTTCAACTGTTCTTTGAATTTTTTAATTTCGTCTGGAGTCATTCTATATGGAAGAATAGAGATAGGCTGAGTATCTAGAATAAGGTATATTCCGAAGTTAATTTCCCTTTTGAGAGGAACTCTGGAAAGATCTTCAGGGAATGTATCTAGCAATTACCTCACTACTAAAACAAAATCAAGGATAAAAGCCTCAAAATTAGTGTCATTGACTCGGATGGGACGATAAATACACCCCTTGGATATCAACTTTCTCGTTCTAAGGTACAAAACAAGCTGACCCTTAAGAGCTATAGTAATACCCCTCCATTCAAGGACTGGTTTATTTGGAAACTAAAAGTGAACTATTCTATTTCTATAATAAACTAAAGCATAGCATGAGTGGAGGCAATCTATACCGAAAATAAAGTCAAAATTCACCATCTCTAACTCCACAAGATTAAATAGAGTGACTTTCAGTGATATTGTGATTGAATAGTTCCTGTATATCTGCCTGGCTATAATAGAGACACCTACTGAGGTGACACTGAAAAGGGCTCTACTAGAATTTAGGGACTAATGTTAAATTTGATGGCTATATAAGGGGTTACAAAAGAAAAGAAGCTCTAGGGTCTAATAGAACATAATCAGCAAATGAAAGACCTGTAACATACTGGTAACTACATCGAGAGAATTTTCCTGATTCTGTCGGGACTGGAGGGCATACAATCTATTTGGACGCTGACCACTGGTTGCATTGAAAGTGGCACCTTGCTTAGTCAAAAGGTAGACTAGAACTTATGACTGATGGGACTGACCCTATTGGCACAAATCCCTACCTTTCTAAGCAACTACCCGGCACTCCTAAATTCAATGGCCATTCTTGACACATGCAAATCACTGCCAGCTCTATACTCACCCTGATGATTTTTACCATATATTTGGCAAAGAGGATTTATATGAGCACTGTTAATACTATCCTACAACTTAGAGCCTGGCGCCTTATCCCAATTGTCATTTTTGAACTTAGGTACTGCGGTACTAGCTAAAGATGGAGCTGGGATTAAAGATTTATGACAAAACTAAGGATGTTTACCACCTTCCAACCTTGGCTGATTGAAATTAAAGCTACCTATCCTAGCCTTCTTGTTCTCCATCCCTCTCTCCTTAGTCTTTTGCTGCTCAATCTGTTGATCATGGACCATCAACCTAGATAAGTCCATCTCCTTAATTAACATTGCAGTCCTACACTTCTTGACCATACTGTCAGATATACCAAACACAAACATACTCATCTTAGATTTGCTATTGGCTACCACATGAGGAGAATATCTAGCCAACTAAGTAAAATTGAGAGAATGCTCCTTCACACTCATGTTTCCCTGATTCAATTTAATAAATTCTATCACCTTGGCTACTCTCAACTCCAATGGGAAAAATCTATCTAAGAATGTAGTAGCAAACTCTTCCCTTTCTAAAGGCCCTACATTTGTGCCTCTATCTACCTTCCACTTCTTAAACCATGTATGAGCCATATCTTGCAACTAATAGGTAGCTAACACAGAACTCTCACTAGCAGTTACCCCTATAATATCTATTACCTTTTGAACCATGTATAATAATTCCTGCGGATGTTCTTTCGATTTGGATCCTGAAAACAGAAGAGGGTTCATTATGGTAAAGTCTCAAATCCTAGCTATGGCAGTATTGGCCACTGGTTTGGTTGGAACAGCAGCTATTTGAGCATTATGAGATGCTACAAACTAAGCTAGAGTATTGAATGCAGCTCTAAACTCTACCTAAGAAACATGCTCATTCAGAGGATCTTCCTGATTGGGCGAAGGTGCTGGTTGGTTTATATTTCTTCTTTCATTTATCTTTTTCGGAGGAATGTTCTATAAATAAAAGTATTAATAGACTAGACAGAGAGTCTAACTTTATCTCATTCTTAATCACATGACATAAATACTGAAAGAAGGGAAACTTTTCCTAAATACCTTGTAGACTCTTGCCCATAAGTGTGGCGCGCTTCATACCTATGCACAAGACTCTACTTGATGCCACTTTCAAACTTACTATGACATTTTAAGAACTTAGACTCTGATACAAAGTTTGTAATACCCCGAGAGTACACCCTAGGTGCCACACTATGCTTATAGTCCTGGGGGACCATAAGCTAACGCATGAGCTGGTAGTTACTGCGAGTATTAAATAATATAATAACATGTGTGGAAGAACAACTGATAATCCATAAGGTTTTATCAACTTAAAACAATACTGCATCATGAATCTGTAAAACAACCATATCAAACTGATAAAGTAAAGATAAACTAACTATCTGAAATATCCGAAAGCCTCTGAACTGACTAAATTTTAGTTGATGGGATAGGCTCAAACTAACTATAACTAACTACTGAACTAAAAGAATGAAATAAAATAGTCTATCCTCAAAATATAAGGACTCACTACTGGTAAGGATGATAGTCTAGAAAGTCTTTACGCGATCTGGGAACTGGGCGTCCAAACCTATGATATGACAAATCATAGCGCAAGAAAAGATTATGTAATCAGTACTTTGAATATACTAGTATGCTAAATAAGGTAGGATGATACACATGGTTTCATGAACATGAATAATAACTGCCCGAATATATATATATAACATGAAGTACTGCATAGAGTGCATAAAATCTGTAGATATTAAGTATACATAAAATCTGTAAATACTGAGGATTCATGAAATTTGTAAGTACGGAAGATGCATGACCAAGTATATAACATGTTCTAAATATAATCTGTAAGTACTGAAATACTGAAATTTGATAACTGAATCGTTGATATCTATATGCTATGGTCAATAAACTAAAAGTGAATTATTGAACTGATTATTAGACTGAGACTATGAGAGGTATCATCTAACTAATATTCCCCAATGATAAACTTGGGGTCCAACCTGTGTCCCCAATTGGAAGGGTGTCAACACTATGCCACATGTATTAACAAAGGCTATGTGGATCCACTATACTGATGTACTATCCCAAAGGACTAAGGGCATCAAGCTTAAACTGATGGGTAACCCGTGTGAGATTGTAAGACCCCATAAAATTCCTATTCTAATTCAGTCCTAAATATAATGAAAAGAGGTCCCAACTTAGAAAATTTTAGCTAAGTATTGACACTTAGTCTCATATTTGGCCTCGATATTTCAATGACTTTATTTTTTACCCTTATAACTTTAAAATGTCGATTCTTAGATTGATTCATGAACAAGGATGTCAATAGGTGTTCTCCGACGAGTTTTGAATTTTTCAAACATAGTTTGAGACTTGTTTGGGTGTCCAAAATAGTGGATCGATGCAATCTCAATGCATCACGTCGACGGTGTTGTCACCAGTTCAAGCATGCTAATGCCAGTGAGCCGACGTGATCTCAACATGGCGATTAGCTATCACGTCGACATCATCAATGAGACACGACGATCTGTGTGTCACTGGGCATAATTTTGCTCTTTAATCCCATATCTAGAGGGGTAATTAAGTTAGTTCCCCGCTTTTATTAAGCCCTAAAACACGAGATTAAGCCATCCTAAGGGCAAAATTCATTCTTTATTCTCAGTTTCTCTCATGAACAAAACCCTAGGTCATTCAATTTCAAGTCCAAGCTTCCATAACACACAAACGATCTTCATGAATTTGATTACCAAGGTATGTTAGGTGTTCATCCTTGGGTTTCCTTCCACCCTTGGAGTTCAAGAACCCTTTTTAAACTACATGTTTATGATTTTATGATTTATATGTTGAAAGTTGATTGTGTTCATGTATGTATTGAAGTTTGAGGTTTCAATCCATGATTAATTGCAAGTTTTATGAAAATAAGATAGTATGTGTGTTGAATTATATGATCCTTTTGTTAAACCTTCTAGTTGCAAGTTGAGTACTGTATTCATGATGCTTATGTGATGACCATTATCATGTGCATTATTTATGCTCCCCAAATGTTTGATAAAATGTCTATGTGAATTGAATAGTGACATCATGACAAGTTAGCATATGTTCCCACTCACATACAAGTTTATGTCTCTCAAGTGTTTGACAAATTGTCTAAGTAAATGCATAGTTAAAAAGCAATATTGTTATGTTTCTAAGATTATTCCATGTTTTACTATTGGTGCTATCAAGTCCTGGGTGTATTCATTACCCGACAATCTAGCTATTTACCTATAATTATAGTAGCTACAGAATAGTTTTAGTAATGTCATAAATAGTAGTACTCAGTCAATTACAGAACTTAGTGAACTCAGTGTAGTTCAGTCAGCCAGTATGATCAGTAATATTTCATTCAAGACTAATATAGTCTAGTGATCAATTCAGTGTCTATTCAGTTGGGAGTAGGATTCAGTAACGAGCAAACCTAGGGATGGGGAAATACTGCCAACAAAGGGTTTGACCCTTAGTAGCAGTCCCTGCATTACAGAACTAGGTAACCAGCATAGGGTAAGATGTCCTCCTGCCAAACTTGGGTTAACGTAACTATATATATATATAATTCATGAGTCTTCCTGTCGGATTAGGGTCGACCCAGCATTGTTAGTATCCCTTGGCAAGGTTCTAACACCCTTCTAACTGGGTTACAGGTTGGACCCCAACTCAGTTTACAATTGCGGTATGTCAGTTAGATGAACACTCCCATAGTTAAATTTTCAGACTCAGTCTAGAACTCAGTTCAGTTCTACAGAATCAGGACTATCAGAAATAGTCACCCAATTACCAGCAATATTAGATATCATTCACTCAGTTACAAAAACTCAGTATTTAATTTTACTATGATCTTAGATACAATATATGTATGTATATGTACAATAATGCATATTCAGTAATTATAGTAGTCTCAATTATCCATGTACTCTCATTTAGTTATATTTATATCGTTCAGTAAGTAATTGATCATACATACAAACCACGTAGATCGGCCTACCTCACTTAGCATACCAGCACATTTAAAGTACTGATGCATAATTTTCTATTACGCTATGATATCTCATATCATAGGTTCAGATGCTTAGGTTCCTGACCGCGCTTAGCCAGATCCAGTTAGCAGAAGCAGAATTAGTAGTGACTCCTCATCCCTTGAGGATATTATTCCATTTAGTATTTTAGTAGATTTAGTATTTTATTAGTCAGAGTTAGTTGGGGACGTGTCCCATCAACTCTATATTCAGACAGTCCAGCTAGAGGTTTTTAAGTCTAGACTAGTTTCAGACAGTATTCAATTTTCAGATATTCAATATTTAGATTATGAATCTTATGGAATTTTATCCAAACTTCTAATTTATTTTAGTATTATTATCCAGTGTTCACGGTAGGTACCAGTCATGGGTTAGCTTATGATCCTTCGGGGTCGTAAGTATTGTGTGACATCCGGGGTGCAGACTCATAGCATTAAAGAGGTAGTAAAGACTAATCTGATAGGTGACTTCTCATATCCTATGCTGGCTACATAGTTTTGAAGTACATGGGCTGCTACTAATGACTCTTCCTATCTGATGGGGAAGCCATCATCCCTGCACTTGGTCGGTGCTAAATCCTACTCCCAACTGAACTGACTCAGAATACTGAACTGTTCTGAGTTTAACTGATTATGATGACTAATTGAAATTATAATGCTCATAACATATTTTGAACTACTCTGAAGATACTAAGACTAAGTAAAAAACTAAGTTTTTGGGTATTCATAACCCCAAGGACTCAATAATAGTAATAAAAAATAGTACTAGACTCTGGTGACATAACATGAAAGGATTTATTCAAAATTCATTCTTGTAGGAATTTCATAAAACACTCGGTATTCATAGTTTAAGCTAATCATGGGAAAAGTATAAAACTTGGACTAACAGCATTATTTCGACATCAATAACACTTAATCATAATTTAAATCAGTGAATAACAATATTAGAACATGTGGGGTTTGATAAACAACAACAATTTTATGTAAACATCGTACGGAATTGCAATTTATTCACAATATTGCATACTTAGTATTTATTACATTCTCAGTTATTCATGTACTCTCATTCAGTTATATTTATATCATTCAGCTAGTTATTGTTCATGCATACGAACCCATGTAGATCAGCCTACCTCATTTCGCATACCAGTACATTCAAAGTACTGATGCATACTTTTTCTATTGTGCTATGATTTGTCATAACATAGGTTCGAATGGTTAAGTTCCTAACTGCGCTTAGCCTGATTCAGTTAGTAGAAGCAGATTAAGTAGTGAGTCCCCATCCATTGAGGATATTATTCATTTTAGTAATTTAGTAGATTCAGTATTTTATTAGTCGGAGTTAGTTGGGGGCTTGTCCCATCAACTCCACATTAAGACAATTCAGCTAGAGGCTTTTCAGACAGTATTCAGTTTT
Organism: Capsicum annuum; assembly: GCF_002878395.1. Classification (NCBI taxonomy): domain Eukaryota; kingdom Viridiplantae; phylum Streptophyta; class Magnoliopsida; order Solanales; family Solanaceae; genus Capsicum; species Capsicum annuum. Next base: position 260,907 of record NW_025862266.1, read on the forward strand.
TAGATGTTTAGTATTCAAATCATGAACCTTATGGAATTTTTGCCTAACTTTTGCATTTATTTCAGTATTATCATTTAGTGCTCACAGTAGGTACTAGTCATGGGTTAGCTTATGATCTTTTGAGGTCGTAAGCATCGTGTAATGTTCGAGGTGCAGACTCAGGGCATTAAAGAGGTAGTAAAGACTAATCTGACAGGTGACTTCTCATATCCTACGCTGGATACATAGTTTTGAAGTACATGGGCTGCTACTAATGATTCTTCCTATCTGATGGGGAAGCCATCATCCCTGCACTTGGTCGGTGCTAAATCCTACTCCCAATTGACTGACTCAGAATACTGAACTGTTCTGTGTTTAACTGATTATGATGACTAATTGAAATTATAATGCTCATAACATATTTTGAACTATTCTGAAGATACTAAGACTAAGTAAAAAACTAAGTTTTTGGGTACTCATAACCCCAAGGACTCAATAATAGTAATAAAAAATAGTACTAGACTCTGGTGACATAACATGAAAGGATTTATTCAAAATTCATTCTTGTAGGAATTTCATAAAACACTCGGTATTCATAATTTAAGCAAATCTTGGGAAAAGTATAAAACTTGGACTAATAGCATTATTTCGACATCAATAACACTTAATCATAATTTAAATCAGTGAATAACAATATTAGACCATGTGGGGTTTGATAAACAACAACAATTTTATGTAAACATCGTATGGAATTGCAATTTATTCACAATATTGCATACTCAGTATTTATTGCATTCTCAGTTATTCATGTACTCTCATTCAGTTATATTTATATCATTTAGTTAGTGATTGTTCATGCATACGAACCCATGTAGATTAGCCTACCTCATTTCGCATACCAGTACATTCAAAGTACTGATGCATACTTTTTCTATTGTGCTATGATATATCATAACATAGGTTCGAATGGTTAACTTCCTAACTGTGCTTAGCCTGATTCAGTTAGCAGAAGCAGATTAAGTAGTGAGTCCCCATCCATTGAGGATATTATTCATTTTAGTAATTTAGTAGATTCAGTATTTTATTAGTCGGAGTTAGTTGGGGGCTTGTCGTTGGGGGCTTGTCCCATCAACTCCACATTAAGATAATTCAGCTAGAGGCTTTTCAGACAGTATTCAGTATTTAGATGTTCAGTATTCAAATCATGAACCTTATGGAATTTTTGCCTAACTTTTACATTTATTTCAGTATTATCATTTAGTGCTCACAGTAGGTACCAGTCATGGGTTAGCTTATAATCTTTTGAGGTCGTAAGCATCGTGTAATGTTCGAGGTGCAGACTCAGGGCATTAAAGAGGTAGTAAAGACTAATCTGACAGGTGACTTCTCATATCCTATGCTGGATACATAGTTTTGAAGTACATGGGCTGCTACTAATGACTCTTCCTATCTGATGGGGAAGCCATCATCCCTGCACTTGGTCGGTGCTAAATCCTAATCCCAACTGAACTGACTCAGAATACTGAACTGTTCTGAGTTTAACTGATTATGATGACTAATTGAAATTATAATGCTCATAACATATTTTGAACTATTCTAAAGATACTAAGACTAAATAAAAAACTTAGTTTTTGGGTATTCATTACCCCAAGGAATCAATAATAGTAATAAAAAATAGTACTAGACTCTGGTGACATAACATAAATGGATTTATTCAAAATTCAATCTTGTAGAAATTTCATAAAACACTCGGTATTCATAGTTTAAGCTAATCATGGGAATAGTATAAAACTTGGAGTAATAGCATTATTTCGACATCAATAACACTTAATCATAATGTAAATCAGTGAATAACAATATTAGAACATGTGGGGTTTGATAAACAACAACAATTTTATGTAAACTTCGTATGGAATTACAATTCATTCACAGTATTGCATACTCAGTATTTATTGCATTCTCAGTTATTCATGTACTCTCATTCAATTATATTTATATCATTCAGTTAGTAATTGTTCATGCATACGAACCCATGTAGATCAGCCTACCTCGTTTCGCATACCAGTATATTCAAAGTAATGATGCACACTTTTTCTATTGTGCTATGATATATCATATCATAGGGTCAAAATGGTTAGGTTCCTGACTGCGCTTAGCCTGATTCAGTTAGCAGAAGCAGATTAAGTAGTGAGTCCCCATCCATTGAG